>NC_059435.1:11726050-11746724 GCF_021028975.2 Sphaerodactylus townsendi | reverse complement strand
ATNNNAAATCACTAAAATACCCAAAAACGAACCCAGCATTTTGATGCCCCCCACAAGGTGATGCCCTGGGCAGCTGCCCACCTTGCCCAATGGGCATTACGCCAGTGAAGCCAGGAGACAAGGTAGGCATTCGGGAAAGGGGAGAGAAATGGTGACTTCCAGCCGCTGCCATTCATACGGCAGCAGTTGGAAGCTACTGTTTCCAAAATACCTCACCCAGGGAGCAAGGTTCAGAAACAGCGACTTCGCGCTGCTCGGGGGTTGCGAGGCCACTGCTGCTGCGATGCGCCAGCGGCAGCCATGCAAACCCCTCCCTAGGGATGCTGTTTTTAGTGTCCCTGGGACGCTGTATTCCACCTGTGCGGAAACAGCCATAGTTAAAATATATTTTACATATATTGTATCTTATCTATGTTAGGTCTACAGAAAGAATAAATATTTTTAAGGCATTAAGAGTAAAATCCATCTGCTTTCTTTCACACATGTGTACAAAAAAGGACATTTAAAACAAGAAACATGGATATTAGGATATGTAGGGAGGAAAGGAACTAAAAGGTTCTTAATTCCCTCTGTAGAAATACTAAGAAAAGTTTGGCGCGCCATGCTTTCTTGCTGTATTAGACATTTTCCTGTATATTACTTTAGAATAGAATAGAATAGAATCTTTATTGGCCAAGTGTGATTGGACACACAAGGAATTTGTCTCCGGTGCATATGCTCTCAGTGTACATAAAAGAAAATACATTTGTCAAGAATCATAAGGTACAGCACTTAATGATTGTCATATAGGTCTAGTAAGCAATCAGGAAACAATCAATAGTAATAAAAACATAAAATGTAAAATCATAAAATAAAATGAAATGTCAGCACAGGCTATAGTCATATAATTGGGAGGAGATGGGTAATAGGAATGATGAAAAAAGTAGTGCAGTAATTATATAATAAATATATAATAAATAGTTTGACATTATCGAGGGAATTATTTGTTTAACAGAGTGATGGCATTCGGGAAAAAACTGTTCTTATGTCTAGTTGTCTTGGTGTGCAGTGCTCTGTAGCGACGTTTAGAGGGTAAGAGTTGAAACAGTTTATGTCCAGGATGCGAGGGGTCAGTAAATATTTTCACAGCCCTTTTTTTGACCCGTGCAGTATACAGGTCCTCAATGGAAGGCAGGTTAGCAGCAATTGTTTTTTCTGCAGTTCTGATTATTCTCTGAAGTCTGTGTCGATCTTGTTGGGTTGCAGAACCAAACCACACAGTTATAGAGGTGCAGATGACAGACTCAATGATTCCTCTGTAGAACTGTATCAGCAGCTCCTTGGGCAGTTTGAGCTTCCTGAGTTGGCGCAGAAAGAACATTCTTTGTTGTGCTTTTTTAATGACATTTTTGATATTAGGTGTCAATTTTAGGTCATGAGATATGATGGAGCCTAGAAATTTAAAGGTCTCTACTGTTGATACTGTGTTGTCTAGTATTGTGAGAGGAGGTAGGATGGGAGGGTTTCTCCTGAAATCTACCACCATTTCTACGGTTTTAAGTGTGTTCAGTTCTAGATTGTTCCAGTGGCACCACGAGGCTAGTTGTTCAACCTCCCGTCTGTATGCGGTTTCATCGTTGTCTCGAATGAGACCAATCACTGTTGTATCATCTGCAAATTTCAGTATTTTAACAGATGGATCATTTGAGATGCAGTCATTGGTATACAGAGAGAAGAGAAGTGGTGAAAGTACACAGCCTTGGGGGGGCCCTGTGCTCATTTTACAGGTGTCTGATGTAATTTTTCCTAGCTTCACCTGCTGTTTCCTATCTGTTAGGAAGCTTGTGATCCACTTACAAATATGCTCAGGTACTGCTAGCTGATTTAGTTTGGTTAGAAGAATGTCCGGTCTGATAGTATTGAATGCTGAACTAAAGTCAACAAAGAGGACCCTTGCATAGGTCTTTGGCGATTCAAGATGCTGTAGGATATAGTGCAAAGCCATATTAACAGCATCATCTGTCGATCTATTTGCTCGGTATGCAAATTGCAAGGGGTCCAACAGTGGATCCGTGATGGTTTTCAAATGGTACATCACTAGCCTTTCAAAAGTTTTCATAACTACAGATGTTAGAGCAACTGGTCTGTAGTCGTTCAGTTCCTTGATGGAAGGCTTCTTCGGCACTGGGACGATAGTGGAGTGTTTGAAGCAGGAAGGAACATAGCACATCTCTAGTGATTTGTTAAAGATTTGGGTGAAGATGGGGGCCAATTGGACAGCACAGACTTTTAGGCAAGAAGGTGTTATCTTGTCTGGGCCTGGTGCTTTTCCAGGCTTCTGTCTGTGAAATAGATCTTGCACTTCCTTTTCTGAGATCACCAGGGGTTGTAAACCCAATGAAATGGGTTCAGTTGTAGGAAGTTTGGCTATTGTTGGTGCATCTGAGATAGAGGTTGTGGAGAAAGGTGACTGTAGATTGTTTTCAAACCTACAGTAGAACACGTTCAGGTCGTCTGCCAATTGTTGATTTCCTTCAGCTTGGGAAGGTGGTTTACTGTAACCGGTGATATTTTTGAGAGTTTTCCACATGTTTGCTGTTTCGTTTGGTGAAAACTGATTTTTTAGCTTTTCAGAGTAGTTTCTTTTTGCTGCTCTGATCTCCTTTGTTAATACATTTCTGGCCTGATTGTACAGCATTCTATCACCCTTTCTGTAGGCCTCTTCTTTGGAACGACGTAACTGCTTAAGTTTAGCTGTGAACCAAGGTTTGTTGTTACTATATATACGCAAGTTCCTGGTTGGTATACAAAGATCTTCACAGAAGCTGACATATGATGTTACAGTATCTGTGAGTTCATCCAAATCTGCAGAGGTGTCTTTAAAAATATTCCAGTCTGTACAGTCAAGGCAAGCCTGCAGCTTTAACTTTGCCTCTTCAGTCCAAGTTCTCACTGATTTAGTTATTGGTTTTGTGGCTTTAAATCTTTGTTTGTAAGCAGGTACAAGGTTTCTAAAAAATCTCACATGTTATAAAGAATATAACAGGCAACTTGCCAATAATACAAAATCGCAACATGCAGATAATAAAACAATTTTAAAAGACTAATATTCACAAAGCATTAAAAGTAGTAAAAACAGCATTAAAATTAAAACAAAAAAGGCAGAGACTAAAAGCAACAAAACAAGTAATAAAAATCACTAAATGATAATTGACCCTTTAACAATTATATAAGACTAAATGTTCAGGGGTGAACAATAAAGTGACTACAAAACAGCAACCTTTTTCTGTTTCCACCTCATGAATGATGAAAGTACAAATGATTTCTATGTACCTGAAAAGTTTCTGGGCTCAACAGGCTTAAGTGGAAATTCAAAAGTCTCTGAAATCATTCCATTTATGAAGTTAAGGATCAACACTAGTGACTCCCTAATAGCCTTATGCGTGCCATGCTGATCTGGATGAGCTAGTAGGGTACAATAGTTAATGCCAGCCTAGGACCTTAGTTCATTTTATCACACAGGGTCACCTTGGTCCCTCAGCATAAACTGTCTCTTATAGTTGTTGTAAGGATAAAATGAGGAAGGAGGAGGACAGTGTAGGTCAAAGTGAACTCTATGGAAGAAAGATTAGGAATTAAATATAAAAACTATAGCACAGTACAAGAATTAATAATGGCACCCTTGCTCATAATTCCAATGGAAACAACAATACTCACGAACACATTTATGTGTGTGATTGTAGTTCATGTATCTCCAAATGAAGACATCCAACCTTTTGAGGTTTTAAAGTAAGTGCATTAAAATTACTGAGTAAAATTTAAAACAAAATAAAGATCTTTACCTATTTCCCAATTAAGTGGTCTTTTTTCCATCTCCTTCCTTCCTATGACATACCAAATGCAAGCCATCCAATGAGCTAGCAGTGCAAACATAGACATAAGAAGCGTCAGAACTATAGTGCTGTGCTGGGAATAACGATCCAACTTCTGAAGAAGACGTAAAAGACGCAGCAATCGTACTGTCTTGAGAAGGTGAACAATGGACACCTAAAACAGCAAAAGAATACTCAGTAGTCTTCCCAACAAACTGAACAAGCTTGCTTCCATTCTGTTAATTGTAAACCTTCTAATAAAAACATTAATTCCTTTCCTTTATTATTAAACTCATGTGATCAATGATCTTGAGCACATACCAATATATAAAAGAATAAAACAACATTACAAGGTTATAAAAATCTTGAACGTGAACTAATACATAAGGGGATAAACAGCATTTGAACATTACAAAATACAGTTCAATAAAATACATAACTCCTAAAATTACAACATAAATAAAACAAACTTACAAAATGTTTATATGATCAACACAATAAAACTCATCTTGAGACATTAAAGTGACCACTGTTGCTAGATATTTTTAAACAGATAAAGTTATTTCTGGATTGAAATCTGCTAACAATAGGAATATCATACAGGATTCAAAGCCTCTATATAAATAAAAAGGGCTAATCCAAAGAGCCCTGGGGCAGTCCATCAATAACAAAAGGTAATCTGCAGTCTCTATTGGACCCCAGCCACAGAAATTTTCTGAGAATGGAATGCACTAATTCAAGTCTACAAGTCAGTCAAACATGTTATATATGCTGCTATTTGTCAATCTTTTAAAGGTCATACAAAGCTGGTAGAGTTCACCTCAATTTATCAGCTTATTAATGATCCTTGATCAGCACTCTACTGGTTTCTTCAATAGAACATGTCACTTGATTCAAAAGGCTCTAATTTTCCTAAGATTTGTTTGGGCAAATCTCAGGATCACTAGGGTTTCCAGCACTAGGGCCTGTTCCGCACGGGACTGTGCAGCGGCGGCACACCAACATATATAATGCCGGTAGAGCCCCAGGACCATTCAAACGCTTCCATACAGGCAGTCCAGGAGTGGCCACAGTCCGCAGAGGCACTTTCGCCACTTTCAGGCACCTCCATTTTGTTTGCAAACTTCCCTTCCCTTCCCTTACCCTGCGGAGCTCTGCAGGGACAAGGAAACACACCCCCGCCTTGGGGGTTGGAGGGCAGGAGGTGTGTCCCCTTGTTACTGCACAGCTCCGCAGGGGAAGGAAAGGTAAGTTTACAAACAAAACGGAGGTGCCTAAAAGCGGCACCTCCAACCCAGGGCTGTTCACTTGGCATGAGGTGCAAAATGCTGTTTCTGAAAAGATTTGCTAGTTTAGTGAGTCACTGGTTGGGGGGAGAAAGCACGATGCTGTCTCATTTCAGAGGCGACGGCTGTGCAAAGTTCTCCCCCAACTGGTGTTTTTACTGGCCCCACACTGGTGTTTTTGACCCGTGCAGAGATGGCCTAGGTTGGGAAATATCTGGAGATTTTGGGGGTAAAGCATAGAGAGGGTGGGTTTGGGGAGGGGAAAGACCTCAACAAGGTATAATTCCGTACAGTTCACTTTCCAAAATGGCCACTTTCTTTAGGTGAACTGACTTCTATCACCTGGCGATTAGTTGTAATCCCAGGAGATCTCTAGCCACTGTCTAAAGGCTGGCAACCCTACCCTTCTCAAGTCAGTATTCTGCCTCAGTCCTTGATTATGGCTCCTTTTTATTTGTATTTTGCAGGTGGACCCATTCATCAGATATTCTTACTGCTCCATTTCAAAGAATGCAGTAAGGTATTGATCTGTAGTTGCAGAACTCTGCCAGAAAACACCTCAAGGATCTGTACCTTTCTAACACACAACATCAGGATTATGCATTGTTTATGAAGAGGTATACAGCTGTAACTGTAAACACTCGGCATTACAGCACAAAGAAAAATACATGGAACCCACAATTTTAGCAATAGGAAATGTATATATATATAGTAGATGGATGACGATTCGTTGCTTTTAAAATATGGAATAAATTGAAGTAAAATGTTAGGAAAACCAACCAAAACTCACAGACATTTCACAAACGTTTCAACCCTGCTTTGTTACCAAGAGTTCAGAGGCTGAGTTCATGGTTCTTCCAGTCTCCTTAACTCACAACACCAAACAGTTTAGGCAGAGAGACAGAGAATGGCTCAAGGTCCCCCAAAATAAGTTTTATAGCTATGCAATGATTAGCAAAATTATACCAAATGTCTATAGATGGCACTGACCAAAGGAATACTATCTAGTCTTTACAGCATACAACCCACAACACTGCTGACTGATTTAAATATTACAGAACAATTCTGCTTCCAATTATAGAAGCTGAAACACGTATTTAAATTTTATGAAAGAGACAAAGAAGTCTCCAGCTTTTAAAATAATGTGATAATAAATTTGCACAAAAGTAATAAATCATGTATAATGATTTCTCATTATTCATTCAAAGTGGGTTCCCCCTTCAGTGCTCAGTCTGTTATTGCAGGATCTGAAATGCACGGAGAAGACTTTATTGTTACAACCAGAAGTTTAAAATGACAAAATAAAGAATTGATAGTCTTTTCATCTAGCTAGACTTTATTTTCTCATAGCGTCTATCAACTAGCCTTCTTCAACTAGGAGCAGCAGTGGCGTAGGAGGTTTAGAGCTCGTGTATCTAATCTGGAGGAACCGGATTTGATTCCCAGCTCTGCCGCCTGAGCTGTGGAGGCTTATCTGGGGAATTCAAATTAGCTTGTGCACTCCCACACATGCCAGCTGAGTGACCTTGGGCTAGTCACAGCTTCTCGGAGCTCTCTCAGCCCCACCCACCTCACAGGGTGTTTGTTGTGAGGGGGGAAGGGCAAGGAGATTGTAAGCCCCTTTGAGTCTCCTGCAGGAGAGAAAGGGGGGATATAAATCCAAACTCTTCTCTCTTCTTCTTCTTCCCCTGCCCTCGCCATCTTTTTTTCTTTTACTTTTTGTATTCCCTTTTTATTTTCCTTTTAGGCATTCCTTTCTTATTTACTCCCACCCTCTTATTTATTTTTCTACCTATTGGTTTTGGGGCACCCCAAACATTAAGAAATATAATAGGGGGGATAAGTGTTCTGTTTGTTCAGAGAAGTTTCATCTGCACTTGTCAGCCCTCCCATTCTTCTCTTGTCTCTTCCTTCCATTCAGTCCTATTGGGAGACCCTTCTTCTGTGAGGAGAGAAGGGAAGATGTGATCTGTTCAGAGCTATTACATGGGTTTTTTTGCTTTATGAATGGTGAGATATTTGTTTTATGAGCAATAATAAGTCTTATTTTTTCTTTATTTTAAATTGGTGTGAAAAGCAATTCTTAAGGAAGCAAACTAAGGAAGGAATATATGAATTCCCTGTTTTAATTTACAGTGATTCTGTTTCTTTGTGAAACTTTTTTTTACTTTGAGAGATGTGACACCATAGTATTATTGCCTGTTGTTATGAGCTGTTAGTTTTAATTGTGGTTTGTTCCCACTGAGAACATTTCTGTGTATTAACTTCAAGAGGCTTAATATTTAAAAACTAGACCATAGCATAGGTTCTCCCTCGAGATTAGAACCAATGGATATTTTGGAGTCTGTCCAGCCTGTAACAGACTATTAAATAAATCATTTTGACTCATTCCTAATGATCTATTTGATGATTGCTCAGAAGGCAAAAGCTGTAGGCAAAGAATATAAGGAGAAGAGACTGTCTGAGAGCAAGCCTAAGCAGGGGTACTCAGAATCCTATTCAAGTCTATTAAGTGGGCAGTAAAATCACCCACATAAATTGAGAATAGCAGAGCAGTTTGGAAAGATGGCATCATTTCCACAAGAATCCATAACCCCTAATTTCCAGTGGAATTGAGGAAAAACAACCTCCTTCATTTATTGGGCAATTAGTGTATAATGACAGGCCAGTAGGTTAAAAAATACAATCAAATTAATCAGACAAGACAGATTTTAACTGAAGTGCAGTGTCTATTATCTACGCACTGATATATGTACTGACTGTCCCAGCCCTCACTGGCATGTATATGGAAGGGTGCCATATCCATCTGGTAAAGATTCTCTGATCTAAGGTACAGTGAGCTCAGTAGAGGGGGGTGAGATGTGTTTATCCGAGAATCCAACCTGAAAAGAATGAATACTAAACATGGAGACCACAAGTGCATAAATGGCCATAGTTTGATATATTTTTTTTAAAAAAGCTTGATCGTAGTAGCTAATACTTCATAAAACAATTAAAGATTGTGGCTCATTCAGACTCGGTTCAACTGATTTTCTGAAATATTTTTGAGAAATCAAGCAGCATCAGGGAGTTTATAAGACTATATAAAATTCTCAACATAGCCAAAGAGCCCCCCAAGATATATTGGTACTGATCTGAAAATATTAGTCACAATTGCATCTGATTGAAATTAACATGACTTAATTTCAATTTATCTCTTTGATAATAGCAGAATCAAAGTTAACTTTCTCAGAAATAGAAACAGAAGCACATGAAAAAGCTGAACATCATAAAACTGAGCATCAAAAATACTTTAACCTTTTCAAACTCTGTCCGTTCCTGCACGTCGGCAGAAACGGCTCTCCACCGGCATTAATTATGTATTGTGTGGGCGGCCCTGAAGCTGCAATGAACCGCAGAGGCAGCCCACACGGAGCCGCCTCTGGGTTCATTTTGTTTACTCACCTCTCTTCTCTGCACAGCTCTGGACAGCTGGAGGGACATGCCCATGCTGCCCTCCAACCTTCAAGGGTTGGAGGGTAGCGTGTGTAAAGGATTCAATGGTGTTGATGGTGAAGTAACCTTGAGTGCATTCCACAGCCCGGGCGATGGGCCAGCTTCTTCGGCGGAGACCTTATCTCTGCGCGGGAGATGAGGACTCCGTTCCCATGGGAAGCAGGAAGGGGGGATGGGGTGAATGGTGTTATAACCTGTGCTTCTGGCGGGAAGTGTCATTCCTGCCACTGCGTGTACTTGAGCTTTCTAAGATGTCTTAATAAATGGACTTTTACTCCCAAAAAGCCTTTTATTTCTGCTTCTATGGAATTCCTTACATTGTGGCAGGAATCTTTAATCCATCTATTTTACTAGTGCAGTGGACCTCTAGTGTCTCGACATGGAGAGGTTGAATGTTACTGCGGAAGGTGCGGTAGCCCCCAAAGAGGGCTCCGACCTTTCCCTTCTGGATCTAGAGCAACCGGCAGGAGAACGGGCCTCGCTGGTGGCTCTTTCCCGTCCTCGTATCAGCACGAGTCTTCCTTTACTCCGTTGGAACGAGGGACGTGACGACGACCATGGGGACTTACATGAGTCGTTTGGGGCGCTGTCTATGGATCGAGCGCCTGTGGATCGGATCTCTACCCGTTTTCGTGTGGATTACAAACCTCAGATGCAACCTGTCATGGAGGAGACGGGCTTGACCACCTTTCATGCGGCAACCCAGGAATCCATTGAACGGTTCCTGGACTCGTATTTTGGTGATGCTCCCAAGGAACCACCGTGGCACAGCACTGGGGCCCGTCCAAAGGACACCGGGACTAAACCTGGAATTGGGAGGGGTATCCGTACCGCTTTCCAATCGGACCCCCCTGATCCCGGGCCAGCGACCGCACCTGAGGTGCCTCGGGGAGCCACCGGTGGCTACGGTGGCTACGGTGTCTCCGATGTCTCGCTTCCAGATGAAGAAGAGTCCGAAGAAAGCCTGCACTCCCAGCCGGATCTGTTCCCTCTCCCTTCGAAGGAGACCTGGGATGAGGAAGTAGGACGACTGCGAGATGCCCAAGAAGCATGGACCCGTGAACGTCAGCTATGGGAGGAGGAACGGGCACAGTTGCAGCAAGAGCGCGAAAACCTGCAGAGGGACCGGGAACGGCAACGCAAAGAAGTCCAACTCGAGTTGGACCGTGCCAAAGATGCGCTCCAACGACAATATGCCCAGAATCTGTCAGTCCATGATAAAGTCCTGGAACACTCCAGACTGGATTTACAACGGCAACGCGAAAGCGTTCAGGCCCTGCGCACGCAAAGTGAGCTCACTGAAGCCCTTAAACGGGACGAACTGGCTAAATTGGAACGAGAGAAAGCTGCTTTGCATGCGCACCAGGATGCATTGACCCGCAAGGAGAGGGAGCTGGCTGCGTTGGAGAGGGAGCTAAGGAGGCAGCAGACCAGGAACCCCCAAGTTGGAGTCTATGCTGTTACTGATCACGCCGGTGCCAGGGGGGCCACGTATCTGGGTCCCGCCACCCAAACGCCAGCGGCACCGCCAGCACCCCCGATTCCGGCCCCCCCGTACAACAGCTGCCTGCCCAACCTGCCCAACCCGCGCAACCACCACCCCAGCAGGCACCAAGAGCCGTTGAACGGGGCTACTATCGGCCCCGATACCAGCCCGTTTTGATGGGACCGCTTCCAAACTTCCCTACTTCATTTTGCAACTCAATGCCCACTTGGAAGACTATGATGATTTATACCGGTCTGAGCGCGAAAAAATACGGGACATCGGCTCCGTCCTGGATGGGGCAGCAGCCGACTGGTTCGTGACTCTTCTAGATTTGCAGGATGAAGACTCTCGCACGGTGCCCGCATTCCTCCAAGCCTTAAGAGCGCGCTTCCAAGATCCAGGCGCCGAGAATGAAGCTATCCGCACCATCAAAACTATCCAGCAAGGCAACCGCCCGTTTGCAGAATTTGCCCGTGAATTTCGTGCGGCGGCTGCTCGACTTCCTCCTGAGTGGCCTGAACGCATGAAATGCGAATACTTCTCGGATGCTGTGGACAGCAAGCTGCGTGTTTTTAATTCGGGTCCCTCGTACTATTGCAGATTGGATCCAGTTAGGATCCCAGGTGGCATCTCGTCTGGAATACGCTCGTGCCGGTGGCCGCCCACGCCCAAAACCCACTACTGTGTCCACCAAGTCAAGCCCAGCTGCCCCTACCGAAACCACCTCGGAACGCCGTCGCCGACTGGGATTGTGTCTTTACTGCGGAGGGCCAGGTCATCTAGCCGCCAACTGTCCCAAGAAACAAAAACCAACCGCTCCAGCTCCGCGCACCCCATCTGCCAAGCCACCACGCAGGTCAGGGCCGCCGCCGACGGGTTCGTCTAAAGCGGTCATCGAAGGCGACCCGGAGGAGGGGGAAGCAGCTGTTTGCCTTTCTTCCGCCCCCATGGACATGGGCCCGACTCCTGACGCGGTGAGTGAAGGCAGCGCTCCCATTACTGTCCAAGCATTTCTGGCCAACCCCGCTAAACACACTCGCATCATAGCCTCGGCCCTTGTGGATTCTGGCTGCTCCCACTGCTTAATGCGGCCCCAGGTGGCAGAGGAGCTAGGTCTGGACCAAATTCCCCTAGCCAAGCCCATACCATTCACCCAAATGGACGGCAGCCCCCTTGGGAACGAAGGACCGGCCCAGTACAAAACACAGCCGGTTCTCCTCCGTTGCGCCGACCATTGGGAGAAAATTAGTTTTATCTTGGCACCAGTGGCCAAACATTCCATAGTTTTGGGCATGCCTTGGTTACTGTTACATGAACCAAAGTTCATTTGGAAAGAACGGATCTTAGAATTTACTGATCCTCCCTGCGGTGAACACATGAACTGGGGGGAAAACCCAACTTCTCCTGACACCCCCCCCTCCCTGGCTTCTTCAGCGATTGCTCCCGATCTTATTGGCATCCCACCTGCATATCATGATCTAGCCAGAGTTTTTCAGGAGCAAGAATGCGATCACTTGCCACCCCACAGAGACACTGACTGCAAAATTGTTATACAACCAGGGGCGCAACTACCCAAAGGTAGAATCTATCGCATGAGTCCCAATGAGGAGAAGGAACTCCGTGCCTTCTTGGACAAGAACCTTGCTCGCGGGTTCATACGGCGGGCTACCAAACACACACACGCTGCTCCCGTTTTGTTTGTAAAAAAGAAAGATGGGTCCTTACGGCTTTGCACAGATTATCGAGGTCTCAACGCGGTCTCCCTGTCCAATAAATATCCTTTGCCTTTGATCAAGGACCTTTTAGATGCACTCGGCAAAGGGCGCATTTTTACTAAATTGGACTTGAGAGAAGCTTACTACAGAGTCAGAATTGCTGAAGGCTATGAACACTTGACTGCGTTTAACACAAAGTTTGGACAGTTTGAATACTTAATAATGCCATTCGGGTTAAGTGGGGCCCCCGGGGCTTTTATGGCCCTTATCAACGAAGTTCTTCATGATTTATTGTACAAGGGAGTTGTGGTATACTTAGATGACGTTTTAATTTACTCGCAAACCATGGAAGAGCATGAGACATTGGTTCGGGAGGTATTGAAACGCTTGCTCGACAACTCTCTCTTTGCCAAACTCTCCAAATGCAGTTTTCACCAGACCTCCATTGACTATTTGGGTTACCGGATCTCGCCCGAGGGCTTGAAAATGGATCCTGCTAAAATTGACGCAGTCCTCCAATGGCCTGCCCCCACCAACCGCAAAGAACTCCAATCTTTTCTTGGTTTTGCTAATTTCTATCGTGACTTTATACCCCAATTCGCTAAACTGACTCTCCCTCTCACAGACCTCTTACGCACTAAGGGTAAAGATCCACTGTCCGCTAAGCCCGGGGCCCCCCTTTCCTGGTCTGAGGAGTGTCAAACAGCCTTTCAGCTCTTAAAGTCTGCGTTTACCACCGAACCTATCCTAAAGCACCCTGACCCAGATCTCCCGTTTGTGGTTCACGTGGATGCCTCGGACAAAGCACTTGGGGCAGCCCTGTTGCAGAAAAATAAAGATGGTAGGCTGGTTCCGTGTGCTTATTTGTCTAAGAAATTCTCTGGTGCTGAACTCAACTGGACTGTGGGAGATAAAGAGACTGCGGCCATCAAAGTGGCACTCTCCACTTGGCGCCACTGGCTGGAGGGAGCCAAACACCCCTTTCAGGTTTGGTCGGATCATAAAAACTTGGCGGCTCTTTCCACCCCCCTCAAGATGTCTGCAAAACAACTTCGTTGGGCCGATTTCTTTTCTCGTTTCTCTTTTACAGTCCATTTTTTCCCTGGAAAAACCAATAAACTGGCTGACGCGCTCTCGCGCCTACCCGGGGAGGGGGGTGGAGCTGCCTTACGAGACATTCCGCGCACTGTTCTTTCCCCCTCCCAGTTGGGGTTGGCTGTCACCCGATCTCAAACGTTCGCTCCTCCTCCACCCCCCATTCCTAGCCTCGTCTCTCCTTTCCTGCGGGAACTCGAAGAGGCGGGGCTGCACGAGCCTTCAGCGGAAGAAGGTGACTCCCAATTGCGTTTGGAGAATGGAGTTTGGCGGAGGGGGGACTGTTGGTACGTGCCTCCCCCCCTCCGCAAGCAGGTTCTTGAAGCTTGCCACGATGCCCGTTCGGCTGGACATTTTGGCTTTTTAAAAACTCTGCATTTAGCCCGCCGGCAGTTCTGGTGGCGCGCAATGCGCAAAGACATTGAGAAATACATTAAGGGCTGCTCAGTTTGTGCAGAAGCCAAAACCATCCCGGGAAAGCCCCATGGGCTGTTGCAACCTCTCCCGGTGGCCTCCCGCCCTTGGGAAGTCATCTCCATGGATTTTATTACAGATTTGCCCGAAAGTCATGGCAACACGGTTTTATGGGTGGTGGTAGACTTATTTTCTAAACAAGCCCATTTTATTCCATGTGCGTCCATCCCCTCCGCTCCTAAGTTGGCACGGCTGTTCATTCAACATATTTACCGTCTCCATTCCGCCCCCATTAAGGTGGTCTCCGACCGCGGCCCCCAATTCATCTCAAAGTTCTGGAAAGCGTTTTTGGGGTTGTTGGGGGCCGCCCCGGCCGTCGCCGCCCCCTACCACGTTCAAAGTGACGGCGAGACGGAGAGAACGAACAGAACCCTGGAGCAGTATTTACGTTGTTACACCAACTACCACCAAGACAATTGGTGCGAGCTTATTCCGTTTGCAGAGTACGCCTACAACAATGCAGTTCATAGTAGTACAAAGAAAACCCCCTTTGAAATTGTGTCTGGTCGCTCCTTTCCACCGTTGCCACAACTACCCGCAGCAGCTTTGGACCCCCCAGAGTTTCAACAGTGGATTTCATCCCTAGCCGAGGGATGGAAAACGGTCCAGACCGCTTTACAACAAGCAAAGGACTCCCAAAAACTGCAAGCGGATAAACACCGCTCGGATTTTCCTCTGCGTGTGGGCTCCTGGGTGTATTTATCTACAAAAAATCTCAGAGACGTGCATAAATACTCCAAACTTGGCAAAAGATTTGTGGGACCTTTTCAGATTACTAAAGTGATTAATGATGTCACTGCTCGCTTAGATTTGCCTAACTCTCTTAGTAACATTCATCCTGTCTTCCATTCCAGCTTGCTCAAGGAGGCTCCCGCTTCCGATGCCTGGCACGACCCGCCGGAGAGGCCCCCACCGACTATTATTGATGGTCACAAGCACTACGAAATTGACGCTATTCTGGACTCTCGCTTTAATCGCAAACGCTTGCAATATTTAGTCTCTTGGGTGGGATATTCCTCTGGGTATAATCAATGGGTTTATTCCGAAAATATTGAAGCCCCCACCCTTATTTCTGCTTTCCACCGCGCCTTTCCGCATAAACCTGGGGGGGAGGGGTCTTCTTTAAGGGAGGCAGAGTGTAAAGGATTCAATGGTGTTGATGGTGAAGTAACCTTGAGTGCATTCCACAGCCCGGGCGATGGGCCAGCTTCTTCGGCGGAGACCTTATCTCTGCGTGGGAGATGAGGACTCCGTTCCCATGGGAAGCAGGAAGGGGGGATGGGGTGAATGGTGTTATAACCTGTGCTTCTGGCGGGAAGTGTCATTCCTGCCACTGCGTGTACTTGAGCTTTCTAAGATGTCTTAATAAATGGACTTTTACTCCCAAAAAGCCTTTTATTTCTGCTTCTATGGAATTCCTTACAGCGTGGGCGTGTCCCTCCAGCCGTCCAGAGCTGTGCAGAGAAGAGAAGTGAGTAAACGGGATACACAGAGGGGCAAAAAGTGGCGCCTTCACGCCGGTGCGGTTCATACCGTGCTGGCGGAAAGATGCCGCTTTTGAAAAACTTCACTCCTTGAGCGAGGTTCAAAAGTGGTGTCTTTGTGCCGCTTGGGGGGCACGAGCATGGCGCTGCTGTGATGCAGCAGTGCCAGCTGTGCAAACAGTGCCCCAGGGACAGTGTTTTTACTGTCCCTAGAGCGCTTTTGTTCGGCTGAGTGGAAACAGTCTCCATTGGGTGTAACATTACAACCTAGTAGATGGCTACAAGTTCAGCAATTACATGAAGAATGACATACAAACTGTTAAAGATTCAGAGGCTTTCCCCCTCCATTTTGTACTTAAATAAATTGTTAAGCACTTCAGTTCAAAACATTCTGACTACACTAGAATACATACAACATTTTAGTTTGGGCTTTTTCACCACTTTCATGAAACAATGCATTCACTGACAGAAAAGGAACACTTGAGATTGATTATATTAATAGAAGGACCATACTTACCACATTGACTTTAAAAGCATAAAGTAGATCAAAAGGAAGTGCAGCAATTAAATCAATGATGAACCAGGTAGTTACATAGTGGATACAAATAGATCTTGCTTCAAATATTACTTGGCCAGACTTGCTGACGTAAGTTGTTCGAAAATTTAAAATAATATCTGCTTGGCAAAGAGAAAAAAATTGTTGTGAGAGACTACTACAGCTTTCTTTTAAAAACAAAAGTGGCCAAAAAGAAATGTGGCTATTGTTCATATTATTTGCATGAATGTTGCATAAATGAATGATCTATTTTTTGAAAGACTATTTTAATTGCAAATTCGGCTGGTGGATGGAAGGAGACGAAGGCAAAATTCACACAGTCCTCTTGCTTAAATGTCTTTATCTTAGCTGTGTTGATTTCAGAATAACATTTGCCTTAAAATTCTGGAAAGCAGGCCTATTTTGTAAATAGGGTCAGTTTTTTCCCCCTCATTCCCCTCATTTCTGTGCCTCTCCATTCCTCTTTGGAGGTGGTGCATCTCTGTTGTTCCCAGCTACAATGAAACAGCCCCTCCCCCAATTTGGGCTGCTTTTCATCAACTTGGTGTAGGAACAAAATGAGTGAAAGAAAGAAAGAGCCCTTCAGGGATAGGTCAGGATATAAATCCAAAATAAATAAATAAAATAATTTCCCCCCGCATATCTTCCCACTATCTGCAGAGCATTAAAAGTATCATTGGAAATAGTTTTCACAGCATTTCTACATATTTCAAGTGTGAACCATTCCAAAGAACATAATAGATACAAACACCAACAATATACCTTGAATTTTAACATATTCTTCAAGAGAAATGAATGTCAGAAGTTTCAGGATAAGCCTGAACAATTCTTATAGACCACTAAAAACTGGATTATATGAATTATAAGAAGTCATTAGAATTTCTTTGATTATTTAGATTAGATTTATTTTCAATCTGAAATTAATAAATTTAATTCTATTGTGATTTCACTGAGGCATTGATATAAAAGACTGGCTCAGTGCTAAACTTGCCCCAGATGTAATGTGAAGAGGCTGTGAGTGACCTCAAGGAGAAGAGAAACCAGACAAATTCACTTTCTGGTCATAGAGGTGTGCAAATATCATTCTGAGTGTGTGTAAATGGAGCATCTAATGCTAATATGGTTTGTGACAAGCGTGTCAGGTTTTATAATTGCTTCTTTTCCACAATCCTCCTCTCTGATTTGCTTATAAATATACATGATGTCAGTTCCTTTTGTGATCATCTATTAAGCCAGCAGGGTGTTTTTTGATAAAAAGCAATCTCCACTCCAGAATATTTTCAGTGCACACATTGTTCTCCTTCAGCCAGTTGACTGCTCCCTCCCCATAATGCAAATCTGGAACATTTAAAATTTAACATTATTGATGGGTTTCTCCTTTATATTTTTTCTTTCTGTCACTGAAGAGTCATTATTCCACAAACTCCACATTCACATAAGATTAATTAGACTTTACTTCTTGACCTTCCAAAGCACATATGTACTTAATTGGTCTCATTGCCAATTTCGTTGGGGCTGATATTATCCAGACACATGAATGTGGTGCGACTTTGACAGATTTCCCCTTGAAATTTTTGCAGTGAAATAATACTAATTATTTTGACTTCTGCTTGTTAATTATATTCTCCAAATCAATTTGGGAATAAGAATGACATTTAAGGCCTGAATGATCAGTTATATCACCCTACCAATAAAAATTGTAGTTTTCTCTCATTTCATTACAACACAATGGAGAAAACCAGCTCTTTGTGCTGAGAAGGAACAGATAATCCTGACTCTATTCTGATAGTAGAAAACATGACAGGAAACCTTAACAACTGCTAAACAGATTTCTGTGCCACGTGGAGTCTCATGTTTTCTTTTCTGAATGAAAAAGCCACTGAAGAGACATTAAGATCAACTTATTTCCACACATATATTTTAAAATGGATTCGTTCTAACATGCAACCAATGGCTGGGTTGTGTAGAATGGTAGAGTATGGCCCAAGGATGTAGGTAAGGGGGGTGTTTCTCGGGTTCAATCCCCCATTACATGTCCAAAGCTCTGCCCTGTATGTGGGTTTTTTTGGTTTGTGGCCTGCAGGGGGTGCAGTTTTTAGGCTAGCAACACCAAAATTTCAGGGATTTGTTGGGAGACTCTCCTAATGATACCACCCAGGTTTGGTGAGGTGAGGTTCAGGGGGTATGAAGTTATGTACTCCCAAAGTGGGTGCACTCATCCCCTATTGTTTCCAATGGGATCTAATAGAAGATGGGGGCTACACCTCTGAGGGTCCATAACTTTGTACAAAGTTACCCTTTGAACCAAACTTCACCAAATCTGGGTGGAATCATCAGGAGAGTCTTCTAAAGATATCCTGAAAGTTTGGTGCTGCTAGCTTAACAATTGTACCCCTGACAGAAGGCACCCCCCAAATTTCCCCAGATTCTTCTTTTAAATCCACCCCCTTAGACATGGATTGAAAGGGAGAATCTGGGGTCCCCAGTTAAAACAACATTGAAAGTGATGGTGTTTCAGAGTGGGGGATAATCCACCCCCAAACAGCATCACGTTCAATGTTGTTTTAACTGGGGACCCCAGATTCTCCCTTTAAGGTGGATTTAAAAGAAGAATCTGGGCTCTCTAGTTCAAACACCATTGAAAGTGATGCTGTTTGAGGGTGGATTCCAGCATCACAGAAGCCGAGCATGCCCCCCCCCCCCGCAAAACTCAGATTTTGCAACAAAAAATGAACACCCTTTGCATTATATAAGTGCAGGTACCCAACAATCAATACTAAAATATTACTATCTTTAAATATCTTCCTCCAGGCACTCAGTCTACAGTGCAGAAGGTTCTCTTTATGCTGATTACAGCTTTACTACCAGACCATAGTAATTACCATATATACTTGTGTATAAGTAGACCCGCATATAAGTCGAGGCACCTAATTTTACCACAAAAAACTGGGAAAACTTATTGACTCTCATATAAGTCGAGGGTGGGAAATGCAGCAGCTACTGTTAAATTTCAAAAATAAAAATAGATACCAATAAAATTACATTAATTGAGGCATCAGTAAGTTAAATGTTTTTGAATTTCCAAGAAAAACAGTAAACTTGCTCTGTAAGCGAAAAAGAGGGTCAACAGGAACAATATGGTCTCAACAATAACTGTTTATGTTAGCAGTATCAACATTTCCAAGTATCTTTAGGAGACCCTCCTGATGATACCACCCAGGTTTGGCGAAGTTTGGTTCAGGGGGTCCAAAGTTATGGACCCTCAAAAGGGTAGTCCCATCTACTATTAGATTCCATTGGAAACAATGGGGGATGGGAGCACCGATTTTGGGGATCCATAACTTTATACCCCCTGAACCAAACATCACCAAACCTGGCTAGTATCAGCAAGAGATTATCATGATGATACCACCCAAGTTTAGCGAAGTTTGGTTCAAGAGGTCGGAAGTTATGGATCCTCAAAATGTAGCCCCATCTACTATTAGCTCCCATTGGAAACAATGGGGATGGGGCACCCCCTTTGGGGGTTCATAACTTTGGACCCCCTAAACCAAACTTTACCAAACCTGGCTGGTATCATCAGGAGTGTCACCTGATGATACCCTGAAATTTTGTTGCTGATAGCCTAAAAACTGCGTCCCCTGGCGGCCAACAAAGTAAAACCCTAAAATATTTTTTAATACACCTCACTCATGTATAAGTCAAGGGGGGGCTTTTTCAGCACAAAAAATGTGCTGAAAAACTCGACTTGTACATGAGTATATATGGTACTTATCTCCGGGTCCCAGACCTTCACTGCAGTGCATCTGACAAAAAAGCCAGGATGACACACAGTCATTCAGAAATACTCATACGGATTCAAAACTTCTTTTGAATGTAAGCAAGCCCTGTTTGAAAGCAATAGATAAAATAGTCCTAGTGATAGACTTAAAAACCAGCATATCCAGTTTCTTTAGATCCTAAAATGTTGCTGTCATGAGGAAAAATAACTCTCCATATGATTCCCATTACATATTTATCCCAATATTGTGAATGCTGTCAATGGTTGAATGAGCACATGAATGAAAAGCTAAATTGTCTCTGTGGTGGGCAGAAAAGTGAACTTACATATCACCAAGAGGCAGTTCTGTTTCTCTGGGGAAGCAATATAAAACAAAAACAGGTGTCACTTTGCACATTTGCTGTTGACTTACAATTTGTTTGCACTTTTACAACCCAATCCTTTGCATGGTTTCTTGAAAAGGATCCACTAATTTCAGAGGGATTTATTCCCCCCCAAAAGTGCAAAACAGATTGGCCTTAAAGAGTCACCACCAGCTCAGACAAGCTATTAAAAGTACATGCTGCTTGCAGAACATTTTATTGGTCTCTTACTCTGCTACTTCTGTCTGAGAACACAATCAGATAATATTCTGGGCCCTCCAACCAGTGGTGTAGCACCAAGGGGAAAGGGTGTGGGGTGTTCTGGGGCACGTCATTGTGGGGGCGTTCTGGGGGTTTGCCGGGGCATGGCAGGGGCATTCTGGAGCAGTATGGGGTGGGCAGAGGCATCGCAGGGGTCAGGGCACACTTCCCAGCAGCAGTTCGCCCTATCTCTGGCCCTGCCTCCTGCGGGTGGCTGCTGCCGGGGGGGGGGGGTGCAGAGGAGGCAGAGATGCTAGAGAGGCACAGAGCGGTGCGAGTGGGACTTGCTGGAGGCTAGAGCAGGCTGGCCCCTGCTTGAGCGGGTGGGGCGGAGGAAGAGGGAGCCAATCGTTTTTTTCTAAAGTAAAACCTCAGCATTCAGGTTAAATTGCCAGATTGGCACTGTGTGATAAATAAGTGGGGTTTGGGTTGCAATTTGGGCACTCAGTCTCAAAAAGGTTTGCCATCACTGTTCTAGTTGCTGTGAAACTCTGTGACTTATTGTGGTTACTTAGATCTGTGGAGGGCAGAAGGTCATTTGGAAGTCACCAGTCACTCTCCAAGCAATTCAGAATAGCTCTCACTGTCATTTTGTGCATTGCCATCTTCTCTTTAGAATAAGAATAAGAAAGCTTCTCTCTTCTTTCTCCTTGGTGTGAAAGAGAAACTGGAATGTACACACAATGCTGGATGGGAAAATTACAGCACCACTACATTTCCCAGCTGTCTCCTCTCCTCTCCTCTCCTCTCCTCTCCTCTCCTCTCCTCTCCTCTCCTCTCCTTCCTTCCTTCCTTCCTTCCTTCCTTCCTTCCTTCCTTCCTTCCTTC
>NC_059435.1:11701761-11725961 GCF_021028975.2 Sphaerodactylus townsendi | reverse complement strand
TGGAGTGCCAAAGGTTCGCCACCACAGCAATAGATGTTCTAGGTTTTCCATTCCTATCAGTCATAGTCACTGAAGCTTTATGGCCAGGCAGTCCTGTTCCTTACCTTACATTCCTCTCTGGATCTTCCATGAGGCTAATGGATTTTAGTTCATGGAGGCTTGGAAATATTAGGAAATGAGGGACTTTTCTCTTTCCTGAGTTTTCAGATTTCAGTCTTATTGATACTGGTGACTACCCTAAAAGTTGTTGGACCCTAAACAGCCCATCCCTAACCTGGTTCCACTTCTGACACGAATGTTCAATAAAAATATCATCCAATCAGGACTACTTACTTCATCCTGTAGTATCCTTTAGGTTGGGATATATCAGCAACTTATTGACCTTTAGTTTTCGATCCCTGTTATAAGTCATCTCCTACCTAGGAACTTTAGCCACACAGTTTTCAGTTCAAAGTCTCTTTTCTCCCCTGAAAAATTCTGTAGAGTGACTGGATGTTGTAGGTTTTCCAGGCTGTGTGGCTGTGGTTTGGTAGTTTTTGTTCATAATGTTTTGCCCACATCCATGGCTGGCATCTTCAGAGGCAGCGCTTCACTCCAAGTGTCCAAAGAATCAACATCTCTGCTCCCACCACAAAAAAAGTGTCAATATGCTTGAGATGCTGCCTCAAGTTCCTTGTCCGCCTCTGGCTGTGAGAAATCATGCCAAATTGTGCTTTCTAAGTTACTTTTCTTACTCTGTAGAACACCAGAGAGAAGAAAATCTGCCATTGGCTGTGTTAAAGCTGTGTTAAAGCAATGCAAATGTCATCACTTTGGAGGATCCTCAGTCTGAAAGTCTGTGGAACAGTTTCTCCACTCTTGTCCCTGGGAGTAAGGAGGACAATCCACATCTGTCCAAAATGCTTAAACACCTGAGCAATGCTCGCATCCATGGGTGATGTTAATTTGGAAACTTCAGTTAGAAAGAAGGGAATTTAATTTCATCACTCAGCCCTGATGAATCAAAGGAGTCATACATTAATTAACAGAAGAAAACAGAATCTATTTTTAGTACACAGGTTTTTTAAAATAGAGTTACATTTTTAATACAAATCATTTAATACTCCAACAAATATCACAATCCAAATAATTTATTGTTGATTTTATACACATGTACTTTTAAAAAAATGATTTATATTATATTTTTTCAACCATTGACTACCTTGGGTACAAAGATAGTTAAGTATATTTTTGCCAGTGTGTACCTATGTACAAGGTATCTATCATGAGAAAGCACCCGTAATGCATTAACTAACTGTAGTAACTGCAGAAAAACCAACTCCAAACTGTAGCGTTCCATGATGGCCGAGAGTTTTCAGGACATCGTGGAACGTTCTGACGAGTGCTAGAAAGCCACTTCCCGGCAGGAGAAAAAATGCAATGCAGAATTACTCCAGAGCATCTTTTCCCTGGTCAGAAGAATGCACAGCCGGCACCCGCACCAGATTCCAGCTCTTCCAGGGGAGAACGAGCCACAAAGAATGCCTGAGGATTCCCCTCCCCCTAAAACAATTATTTAAACTTCTTTATTACCTTCATCACAGGGCCACTACCCACTTACCTCACTAAACTGCAACGCCGCTGCGACCCCGCAATGAAAAGCCTCCGTGGCTTCTGACCACGGAGACATTTGTTCCCCATACGTTTGCAATTCTTGAAATAACGCGGGCAGCAAAGAGCGGGAGTTCCGTTGCAATGAGGGGAATGGAGCATCTCGGATTGGCCGCCGAACGTGGTAGCGCCATGAGTTACGCGGAAAGTGGGCGCCAGCCGAGGGCGGGCCTCCAGTGCGGGATTGGCTGGGAAGAGGTTGTTTATGATAGGCCCGCATCGAGCGCGGCAGTGTGAACGCCATCAAAGAGGCGCTTAATAGCCCTCTATTAAGACGCCGGCACATGCTATCGCCAGCAGTAAATCGTTGGCCGCGCTTTCTGTGGAGACACGTCATCAGCAGTGTTTGGAAGTGAAAGCAGAAGCCAGCTCGCGACGCGACGCTTCTCTTTGTACTTCCTCATTCGCTCGGCGCTCTACATTTTCCATTTGCTCGGCACGGGCTTTGAACGAAGTTGAGACGTGAAGATCGTGACTTCGACTGGGTGTCGACATCGCCCACGCTGCTATCACTACGCCGCGACTTTTAGACGGGGACACCCCCCCCCACTCTAACAAGATGGCGCTCCCTGTTCCCTGGATTGGCCGTGGAGCTGCACGCCACAGCTTAATCAGCCGCTGCCGCGAACAGCCGAGGTTCTTCAATAACCCGCCACGGGCACCCGCGGGGTTTTTAAAAAAGTTGCTCTTTTTAGCGGAGCTAATTTGCCGCGCAGCCAGGAGGCGGGAGAGAGGTAAATCCCTGGCAGCCGCGCAGTGAGCGCCGGAGATGTGGGGAGCGTCCAGGACCCCTGTGGCTTTTAAAGAGGTGACCCCGTGGCTTATGGTGAGTGGATAGTGACCCACAGTAATGGCTACAAAAATTGGACACCAATAATCCAAACTTTTCTTTCAGCCTTCCCAGCTCAGTTCTAGCCTAGTGATTCATTCAGTCCTATTACTTTTTTGTTCCTAAATGTGCCTGCCAGGATCATCTCTGCCACATCAAAATTGGCCTCTGTACTGAGACACTCAGACTGTGTCAGGAGGGCCTTGATTATGTGTTCCTGCAGGGCAGGAAGTTGGACTTGATGGCCTTTGTGGTCTCTTCCAACTCTATGATTCTATGTTTTAACAGTTTTCTGGACCACCCAAACAGGACTCTGGTGGTGGTAGAAAGTACCATCAAGTTGCACCCGCATGGGGTGTTAAAGGGAAGAGGTGGTTTGCCATTGCCTGGCTCTGGGTAGCGACCCTGGTCTTCCCTGGGTGGTTTCCCCTCCAAGTGCTGGCCAGGACTGATCTTGCTTAGCTTTGAGATCTGATGAGATCGGCTCAGTCTGGGCCATCCAGGCCTGGGCAGACGGGATGTGACTTCATTTCATTTATCTTCTTTGGTGAGCTGGGCATTCCAATGGGTGGGGTTTTCTAGTCTATTCCAAAATCCTTGCCAGGAGCTGTCAGTCATCAGCTGGGGGACTTTGGCAATCAGGGACTGAGCGGCTTCTCTCATTTTTGGAGAGACTGAGATGTATTTCCTGCTTCTTTGAGGCTTGTATTTTCCTT
This sequence comes from Sphaerodactylus townsendi, assembly GCF_021028975.2. Taxonomy (NCBI): domain Eukaryota; kingdom Metazoa; phylum Chordata; class Lepidosauria; order Squamata; family Sphaerodactylidae; genus Sphaerodactylus; species Sphaerodactylus townsendi. Next base: position 11,722,766 of record NC_059435.1, on the reverse strand, counting down.
GGCCAGTCCAATTCTTGCAATTCAGTGCTCTTTCTGCCTCTCCCTTGAGGTCACTGGGTTCCAGGTATCATTGCCTCAATGTTCATTTAAAAATCTCTTCCTTAGGACTGGCCTAACAGCAATCTCTGCTTGAAGACTTGTAGCAGGTTGGTTATCAGGGTTTCAGTCTTGTGGTCCTCTTTGTGTTTCAGTCTTTCCAAAGCCTTGGCCGGTCTGTTTCTGTTGGAGCCCCACGGAAACGAATGGGAGTCTTGCTCTTTGTTCCCATGTGATGAGCCCGGGGGATCTTCCTGGGGGTCTGGCCCATAAGGGAGAAGCCTTTTCCCAGCTGAGGAGGCCGTTGCTCAGAAATACTAGTCAATCAAGAGAAGTCTCTGCAGATACCATTAGAAAAACAGGGCAAGCCAACAGCAGAAGCAGCAACCAGGCAACCAAAAGCACCACCACAGAGGGACACCCTCTAGGAGTCATTCCCCCAGGCCATGCTCCGGCCAATTCACTTGAAATAGGGTGTTGATATAGAGTTTTATGGGTGGCCAAAAAGACTAACCAGTAGGCTATGGATCAAATCAAGCCTGAATCAAATAAATAAATAAATAAAGTCTGTTTAATAAAGGGAGGAAATAATTCTGGAGCCACATGGACTGTGTGGCTTGCCCCTGTTCTGGTAGTCAATGGAGATCTGTAACAGGGAAATTATTTGACACTGAAAAAAGCAGCTACTGCCTTGATGGACTAAGGCCCACCTTGCATAGATGTTGTGAGGGGGGCAGTGGGGGTGGGGCCCCCAGGTGACAGTCCCGTGGATCTCATGGGAGGCATGTTTGGTCAGCTGCCTCCTCCCCAGGAGCAAGGAGCTGGATGTTACCCAAAATGGTGGGACGCAACGACCATCTTTGGTTGGGGAAATCAGCTGTAGAGCACAAGGTTGCTTAGCATGGCTTAAGGAGTGTTGGGTGACTTGATCGATGTATATTGCCTATGTATATGGTTTCAGCTCACTATAAGAAACCAGCAGAGAAAATAAATTTCTTTTTCTAGGATTTTATTGGGAAAATAATGGAATAAAAAAACCTCAGTCACAATCACTCAATTACTGGGGTAAAAACACACACATACAAGCTTTCCTAGGATGTAATTTAGAGGTGAAAGACATGTTTTGGATATATAGAGAGAGAGGGGATGGGATATCAAAGATTATATTTACCAGTCTTGTAGTGGATGTCCAGGGACAGAGACCTCAAGGCCAGCACTAGGCTCTGGATGATCAGCGTTGATGGAACAATATTATCGAGCACCATGGGGGTGGGGGGTCACTAGGCATCCAGTCCCAATGTGGAGTCTCTGAATTCAAACAGGATACTCTGTTCAGGGCACTGTTCTGCCAGGTCTGACAGGGCAGCATTCCAGGGGAAAGTCCATTCTCTCCCTCTCCATTCCACATGGAGGAACATTGCACTGCCTGCTGCCTCCTCCTCCTGTGCCCCCTGCCAACTTCCCCCTTGGTGCCCTCCCCGCCCCCATGCCCTGACTCTGCAACTCCAGCATGGCTTCCATAGCATTTCCTCTGTCCAGAATCCACCACCTGCCATTGCCATCCCAATATGGCCTCAGTGGGGGAGGGATACGGAGGCCTTGCTGGGGCACAGGATTCTGGGTGGGGAAATCCTCAGACATCTGATGATTTTCTCACCCAGAATCCACCACCCAAAATTGGTGGAAGCCCTGGGCATGGAGGCCACGCTGGGAAAGGGACATGGAGGCCACACTGGGGTGCCAGATTCTGTGTGTGGGAATCCTCGGGCTCCTGAGGATTCCTTCACCCAGTATCCACCACCTGGAATAACTGCCCTAGCAATCATACTCTCTTTCTTCCCCTCTTGTGCCCCTTTCTGTCTCCTCTCCTTTCTCTTTCTTTCCCCCTAATGTTGCTCAGTGACTCCCCAGATCAGTAATATCAGTGCTTGCCCAGGCACCATTTTCTGTAGCTACACCCCTGCCCTCTTGTCCACCATCCAGTTTCCAGGGCTTCTGGCAGGGCAGGGATGGACTTCCCCATTTGCTGTCAGCATTTGGTGCTCAGACACCCGTAACTTCTCAGCACTCTAGTTCCATTCAAATAGCACGGGATGTGGCTGTCTTTAATTTGTCCCACATACTGTAAATCTGGGATTCACATCCATAGTCCTACTATATTTTCAGTTTCTGAGAGTGCCTGTTTCTCAAATGCTTCCCCCACACCCTTGTCTTTTTCCTTCCAACTGTAGTTCTGCAAATGAAACAGGAGCTGCCCGTGGAAACGCGTTGGGACCGTGGAGGTGTGGAGGCTGCTTAAAGTGCCGCAGTTCTATTGATCTGATTTAGCGGTTACCACGTAGCATAGCTTTTGATGACATATTTATCAAAGCAAAACTAAAAAGCTGGTTTTGAACTATGTATAGAATTGACAGTGTTGCTGAGCATTACATATAGTTTAGAATTAATACTTCCTAAGTAGAACTTTTCAAGTTGCCTTTTTAAAATTAAAGAACAGCTGACAAAGAACAACTGGGATGTACTGAATTGTATTATTTTGCTGTGACTGCGAAGGAAGCCGGTCAGTGGACCCAGACGGCCTTGTGGGAAAACGAACTGTCCACTGATATTACCAGAACGAACTGTCCACTGATGTTACCAGCTGCATACCACTGAATTGTCCCACTAAAGTGTACCTTCCTCTCAGGACTGCACAAAGATGTTGGGTTGGATCTGGGACAAAGGCTTGTAAGTCTCACCAAGTGAAATCCCATGGAAATAAAACCTTCCTTAGGGTTGCAAGACCCAGGTTGGGAAACCCCTGGAGATTTAGGAAAGGAGAATGATACAAGCTGTTTTGGTCCTGTTGGGTTATTTAACTTAATATCTAGCAGAGTAGCAGAATAAGAGACCATTAGACAGTTGCAATCACCAATATGCGGATGACACCCAGCTCATCCTGTTGATGGAAGGGGGGCGGCCTCTGCCCCTGTGGCTCTACAGCATTGTTTGGAGTCGGTTGCTGGTTGGTTGTGGCAGAGCAGGTTAAAGCTTAATCTATCGGAGATGGAGGTCCTTTGGCTGGGCTGTGGTGAGAGGCCTGGGGATTTTCAGCCGCCAGTTTTGGAAGGGGTCATGTTGGCCCCGACCTCTCTGGTCTGTAGCCTGGGGGTCCACCTGGATCCTTCCCTTTTTATGGAGGGCCAGGTGGCCCATGTTACCCAGGTAGCTTTTTCCATCTTTTCCAGGTGCCGCAACTGGCCCCCTACCTCTTCCAGGCTGACCTGGCAACTGTGATCCATGCAACAGTCACCTGGAGGTTGGATTACTGTAACTCGCTCTACACGGGTCTTCCCTTGAGACTGACCTGGAAGCTGAAGCTGGTCCAGAATGCAGCGGCTCCACTTCTTATGAGGGGTAGAAGAAGAAGGGTTTGGATTTATATCCCCGCTTTCTCTCCTGTAGGAAACTCAAAGGGGCTTACAATCCCCTTCCCCCCTCACAACAAACACCCTGTAAGGTGGGTGGGGCTGAGAGAGCTCCGAAAAGCTGTGACTAGCCCAAGGTCACCCAGCTGGTGTGTGTGGGAGTGCACAGGCTAATCTGAATTCCCCAGATAAGCCTCCACAGCTCAGGCAGCAGAGTGAGGAATCAAACCCGGTTCCTCCAGATTAGAATGCACCTGCTCTTAACCACTATGCCACTGGTGCTAAATCATTATTGCTATCAGGTGCAAATACTTGAAAGAAGTTGTTGAAGTTTCAACCCACAGCTGGGGTGTAACCTTTAACTAAAGCAGCTACAAACAAGCTGGGAGAAAGCTAAAAAAAAGCAATTTCTCCACACTGCTCCCACTCATCATGGGCAAACACAAAGTAGAGTCTTGAGCAGATCCCATTGAAATATGGTATGCTAACAGTATTTGCTCAGGATTGCAAAACATGAATTTGGCTGAAATAGTAAGTATGCGTAAAACCCCAAAGGTGTTCAATGCAAGTTTCCTCATGGGTCACACTGCTCCTACTCATCATGGACAAAAACTAGGTGGCGTCTTGAGCAGTTTCCGTTAACCTATGTTAAGTTAACTGCATTTGCTCTGGATTAAAAAACAAGAATTTGGCTGAAATAGTACGTGTAAAACCCCAAATGTGTTGAATGCAAGTTTCCTCACTTGTCAAACTTCTCCTTCTCATCATGGACAAACACTAGGTGGCTCCTTGAGCAGATCCCATTAAGCTACAATAAGTTAACAGCATTTGCTCAGGATTGCAAAAGACGAATTTGGCTGAAATAGTAAGTACATGTAAAACCCCAAATGTGTTGGAAGGAAGTTTCCTCATGGGTCAAACTGCTCCTACTCATCATGCACAAACACTCGGTAGAGTCTTGAGCAGATCCAATTAACCTAAGATAAGTTAGCAGCATTTGCTCGGGATTGCAAAACACTAATTTGGCTGAAATAGTAAAACCCCAAATGTGTTGAATGCAAGTTTTCTAATGGGGTGGGACTAACCCTAACCCTAACCCTAACCCTAACCCTACCTACCTGCCTACCTACATAACCCTAACCGTAACCCAAATCCTAACCCTCCTACCTACCTTCCTTACCTATCTAAGTAGCTACATTCCTTCCTACCTACCTACCTACATACATACATACCTACCTACCTAACTACCTACATACATACATACATACCTATCCACCAACCCACCAACCCACCCACCCACGTACCATCCTAACTACCAACATACATACATACCTTCATAGCTATAAAGCTACATAGCTTCATAGCTTCAAAGCTTCTAAGGTAAAAAGCTTCATAGCTTCATAGCTTCATAGCAATGTAGTTATGAAGCTATGAAACTATGAAGCTATGAAGCTATGTTCCTATGAAGCAATTTGCTGTTTGATCCTATGAAGCTTTATGCTCAGGATTGCAAAACACCAATTTGGCTGAAGTAGTAAGTACGTGTAAAACCCCAAATAATGTTGAATGCAAGTTTCCTCCAGGGTCAAAAATGTCCTACTCATCATGAACAAACACTAGGTAGTGTCTTGAGCAGATCCCTTTCACCTACGATAACTTAACAGCATTTGCTCAAGATTGCCAAACACGAATTTGGGTGAAAAATTAAGTACGTGTAAAACCCCAAGTGTGTTGAATGCAAGTTTCCTCCTGCGTCAAACTTATTCTAATCATCATGGACAAACATCTCGGTAGGAATACAGAGCAGATCCCTTTAACCTACGATAAGTTAACAGCATTTGCTCAAGATTGCAAAACACCAATTTGGCTGAAAAAGTAAGTACTTGTAAAACCCCAAATGTGTTGAATACTAGTTTCCTCATGTGTAAAACTTGTACTACTCATCATGGACAAACACTAGGTGGAGTCTTGAGCAGATCCCTTTAACCTATGATAAGTTAACAGCATTAGCTCAGGATTGCAAAAAACCCATTTGGCTAAAATAGTAAGTACGTGTAAAACCCCAAATGTGTTGAATGCAAGTTTCTTCATGTGTCAAACTCTTCCTACTCATCATGGACAAACACTACGTAGAGACTTTAGCAGATCCCTTTAACCTACGATATAACAGCATTTGCTCAAGATTGCAAAACACGAATTTGACAAAAAAGTAATTACGTGTAAAACCCCAAATATGTTGAATGCAAGTTTCCTCCTGAGTCAAACTTGTGCTACTCATAATGGACAAACACTAGGTAGTGTCTTGAGCAGATCCCTTTAACCTACGATAAGTTAACAGCATTTGCTTAGGATTGCCAAACACCAATTTGGCTGAATAAGTAAGTACGTGTAAAACCCTAAATGTGTTGAATGCAAGTTTCCTCATGGGTCAAACCTGTTCTAAACATCACGGACAAACACTAGGTTGCAACTTTATCAGATCCCTTAAAAATACGATAAGTTAAGAGCATTTGCTAAGGTTGCAAAACACCAATTTGGCTGAAATAGTAAGTACGTGTAAAACCCCAAATGTGTTGAATATTAGTTTCCTCATGGGTCAGACTTGTTCTAATCATCACGGACAAACACTAGGTTGCGTCTTGAGCAGATCCCATTAACCTATGATAAGTTAACAGCATTTGCTCAGGATTGCAAAACACCAATTTGGCTGAAGTAGTAAGTACGTGTAAAAACCCTAAATGTGTTGAATGCAATTTTCCTCCTGGGTCAAAAATGTCCTACTCATCATGGACAAACACTAGGTAGAGACTTGAGCAGATCCCTTTCACCTACGATAAATTAACAGCATTTGCTCAAGATTGCCAAACACGAATTTGGGTGAAAAATTAAGTACGAGTAAAACCCCAAGGGTGTTGAATGCAAGTTTTCTCCTGGGTCAAACTTGTTCTAATCATATTGGACAAACACTAGGTGGCGTCTTGAGCAGATCCTATTAACCTATGATAAGTTAAGAGCATTTGCTTAGGATTGCAAAATACCAATTTGGTAGGAATTGTAAGTACTTGTAAAACCCCAAATGTGTTGAATGCAAATTTCCACATGGGTCAAACTCGTTCTAATCATCACGGACAAACACTAGGTTGCGTCCCCCCCCAATAGTTAAAGATAAAATCGAAATGTTAACAACAACTCAAATTGCAAATAATATACTACAAATGAAGCGAAAATATTACGCATTAGATAATAAAGTAGGGAAATGGATGGCGAACAAAATAAAGAAACAGAAAGATAAAAAGATAATAAACCAGATAAGAGAAAACTCTAACTTAATTTCGGAACCTGACAAAATTAAAAAAACCTTTGAAAATTTTTACCAATGTTTATCACATAGAAAGTAATGACGAGTAAGAGCGAAATAGAAGACTACTTAGATCGATCAAAACATGAAACTACTAGAAAAGGAGCGATAGAAGAGTTAAACAAAACAATTAATTATAACAGAAATTGCCGATACTATAAAGAACCTAAAGAATAAATCACCTGGGCCGGATGGGCTAACGGCAAAATATTATAAAACTTTCAGAGAAGAATTATTGAGTCATTTACAAAGATTATATAACGATATAATGGAACGGGGAACAACCCCCAAATCATGGAATCAAGCCTTAATTACGTTAATCCCAAAGAGTAAAGAAGAAATCCCAGAGACAAAAGACTTTCGCCCAATTTCACTACTCAATTTAGATTATAAAATATTCACTAGCATTCTTGCCAATAGATTCAAAAAAGCCCTCAATAAATACATAAATGAAGATCAGACAGGATTCCTCCCCGGAAGACAAATTAATGTAAACATTCGCAAAATAATTAATGTGATAGAATATTTACAAGAAAAACCCGACCTCCCAACAGCGATTATATTCGTAGACGCCGAAAAGGCGTTTGACCAAATTAATTGGGAATTTATGACAAGAGTCTTAGTTAAAATGGGAATAGAAGACCAATTCTTAAAGGCCATAAAAGCCATCTATACAGAACAGGAAGCAGTAATTAGAATAAATGAAGAACTTACTGACACAATAAAAATTAGAAGAGGCACCAGACAAGGATGCCCAATCTCCCCACTTTTATTTATATCAACGCTAGAGGTTTTGTTAAGAAAAATAAATAACCTGGAATTCTTAGATGGGATAAAGATTAAAAAATATTGTATGAAAACCCTGGCATACGCAGATGATATAGTCCTGATCATAGACAACCCAACAGCTAAGGCAGCTAAAGTATTAGAAATAATAAAAAAATACGGATATTTGGCAGGCTTCAAAATTAATCTACAGAAAACGAAAATGTTCATGTTAAACATGACCGAAAACGAAAAAAAAAGCCTAGAAGCCAAAATTAACATAAAAATGGAGAAAAAAATTAAATACCTAGGGATAACCCTAGAAGAAAATAATCAAAACCTGATACATAATAACTATGATATACAATGGACAAAAATTAAAGAAAATCTAAAAAAATGGTCAGGCCTCCAAACATCTCTTTTGGGGAGAATAAGTATACTAAAAATGAATATTTTGCCAAAATTCCTCTTCCTCTTTAGTAATATTCCCTTTATAATATCAAAAGCAAATTTTGAAAAATGGCGAAAAGAAATCTCAAAGTTTATATGGGAGGGAAAGAAACCCAGAGTCAGATACAGATGGCTTATCCAAAACAAACATCAAGGAGGGCTGGGAGTTCCAGATCTACAATTGTACCACGATGCAGCGGCAATCACATGGCTGAAAGAATGGATATTATTACGCAACCACAAATTACTACAATTAGAAGGCTATAACATACAAAAGGGCTGGCATGCGTATCTTTGGCCACAAAAAGGAAATAAACAAATACCAGACAAATTATTCAAAAACCATTTTATTAGGAACAGACTTCTAAAAATATGGGTAAAATATAGAAATAAATTTTATAACAAAATGCCAACATGGGTCTCCAGAGTTGAATCTATGTTAGGAGGGGAAAGGAGCCTTGAAGAACAATGGCCAAGATACGACGAGGTAATTCAATGGAATCAAGATGAACCTGTAATGAAAAAGAAAGAGAATATAATTATTAAAGGAAATATGTGCCATTGGTATACATACCTGCAATTACAAAACAACCTAAAAGAAGACAAAAAAATTTGGGGATTAGAAAAGAAAAAGACAGAATTAGATTTAGCGTTGATCAGACAGGACATCAAAAATGTGAGTACAATTTACAAAATTCTACTAGAACAAAAAATAGAACAAGAAATTATAAAAAATAATATGGTGAAATGGGCACAAAATATAGGAGAAAATATAAAATTAGAGCAATGGATAAGTTTCTACAAAGATATTTATAGATACACCCCTAACTCAGCGATCTGGGAGAATAATATAAAAATGTATTATAGAATATATATTACACCTACCACTTTGAACAAAATGAATTCTAAGATCTCCCCGATGTGCTGGAAGTGCAGAAAAAAACCAGGAACATTTATTCACTCCTGGTGGACATGTAAAAAGATAAAAAAATATTGGGCTGAGATACACAATCAAATTTGCACTATTATGAAACTAAATTACAAGAAAACAATGGGAACTTACCTTTTAGGTCCAGCTATGTTAGAAAAGAGGTTACCCTATAATTGCAAATACTTACTATTTCATATGATTGCAGCAGCAAGGATAGCGTTAGCACAGATGTGGAAGTCCGAGGAAATACCAACCCTAGAGGACTGGAGAACTAAAGTGCAAAAAATGTTTGTATTGGACAAAATTTCCTTTAAGCTCAGAGGGAAACCAGCCGAAGAATATTATTCAACATGGCAGCCGTGGACCAACTATATCAATAAAGTCTAAAGGTCGTCATCCATCTTTTTATGAATTCAGAATATAGTAATATTTACTAACACTATTATAACTGTTTTATACAGAACAGAATGATACTTTAGGTTCAGTGACCAGGGAACGTTGGATGTAAGGTAGAGGGGAAGTCTGTGGGGGGGGGAGGTGGGGGGGAAGGTGAGGTGGGAGGAGGAAAGGAATGTTTAGGAAGAACGTGCTGTAAATTCCTGTATTAGTTTATATAGTCAAGCTTGACAAATGTTCTTCTTTTATTTTTATTTTATTACTGAATGAATTAATCAGCGCTCACAAAACGAAGCTGTATTGAACTAACATTTCCTTTCTGTAATAAACTGTAAATGCAATAAAAAAAAAATTTAAAAAAAATAAAAAAAATAAAAAAAAAAAAAGAAAGTGGTGTCCTCAACCTCAGACCTATCAAGCGATTTAGAATTGGCTCACTCTCCAAGGTGGTTGCAAGACAAATCAAATACCACATGTAAGGTCATGGGTGTTCCAGACTTCAAGTTTACCTCTGTGGGCAAAGCAGCTGTAGAGTCGCCTCACTAATCAGCTGAGACTGCATTCAGAAATTATGACAAACAGCAGTTAGTTTAAACCACAGTTTGTGCAATGAACAGTTGCTGGCATCACAAACAATCCAAGCTAACTAGAGTCTGCTCAGAAATCCTGGACTGTCTGCCAAGTTGAAGGGATTCAACTGTAAATAGGCGAAGCTACTTAGCAGGTATGTTTCAAAGCCACAGTAGAGTGGTTCTTCCAAGCATGGCTGCCAGATTTACCCACAATTCCTGCAACTGCTTGTAACAGACTGGCACCAGAACTTCTAATGCAAACCAGGATTGACCCTTTCGTTGGGATGTAACTTAGAGTAGAATAATCACCATTGTATCTTCAAGTTAGAATCAGGCAGAACCAGTGGGCTAACCAGCATTCAGGCATCAAATTATTTAATTTGAAGTTTAATCAGTGCACAGTTTGCATGGTCTGAATGAATACAGCCTAACTCTGATTTGTGTTTTCAGTGTCATAACTTATTTTTATGTGGCACCTATTCAGGCGTGCCCTTAATCAGCTGAAAGTGCGTGCAATTTAACCGGAACACCATTTAGAGAGCGCAGGAGGGGGGCAAATTCTGCTTTAAAGCCGTCTTCATTGCAGAGAACATTCAAATACCCCCCCCCCCCCCCCCGCATTTTCACTTCCAGTTGGTGATTTTATTACAAGCGTTCATCAGGCTAAAGTTAAAACTGGAGCAGGATTCCTAGATGCGATTTCATGTGATGATCATTCTTTCTCCTGTGCTCAGATTCTGGACACAGGGAAGGGAAATGAAGTCTTTCAGTGATTCCACTAAACCAGGGGTCTGCAACCTGCGGCTCTCCAGATGTTCATGGACTACAAATCCCATCAGCCCCTGCCAGCATGGCCAATTCCATGTTCTCCATCATTGTCCTCTATATGAAGCCAAGTGGAAAAATCTCCTCAACCCCTTTGTTGCCATTGGGGATTAGCCAAACTCTGGGGTAGATGCTGCCTAAACCCTATGTTCCCAAGTGCTAGACAGCAACCTCTACTGCCAATTCTGTAACCAACCATTAGATTTCAAAAGCTGTCACACGATAATGAGATCCTCACATGCTTATCAATTTTAATTCAGCGGTTTAATATTTTAGTTTCTTCATGCTGCATGTCTAAACAGATTTTTAAAATTAATTTAATTCCCGTTGTATAATAGATATGCCATTAAAGGTTTCATTTCATTTCAGCATGGCCAATTGGCCATGCTGGCAGGGGCTGCTGGGAATTGTAGTCCATGAACATCTGAAGAGCCGCAGGTTGCAGACCCCTGCACTAAACTCTTACTTACAATTATTATTTTTAAGGCCATATGAAGAGATATCAGGAAAAATTAATACTTTTAAATCACCACACATTAGAAAATCTAACAACAATGAAAAATAAAAAATGAAAACCCATTACAATGACAAAAAACAGAACCCCTTTCGGTGCCAAGAGGCCCTCCTGACAATCAGTTGCTTTCATTCTTCAAAAGAGGACTTAGAATTTTGGACTGTACCTGAGGTGAAATGGTGTGGTGTGGAAGAGTTTGGAGGTGGTAGAACAAACTGCAGCATGTCAGATTGCCGATGGCATAATCAACACTTGGAGTAGTTCCTTGTTTTGTTTTGTTTTTAACCCTTCCTGTGAACAGTGTGGTGTAGTGGTGAAGAGCAGTAGACTCTAATCCCCACTCCTCCACATGAAGCCTGTTGAGTGACCTTGGGCTAGTCACAGTTCTCTCAGAACTCTCTCAACCCCATCTACTTCACAAGGGGGTCTATTGGGAGAGGAAGAGAAAGGAGTTTGTAAACTGCCTTGAGACTATGGCTGTTTCAAGACAGCCAATGCTTGCTGGGGCTAGTCAGCCATATTTGAGGCAACCCAACCCCCCCCCCTCTCTGGACCGTTCGCAAGAAATCCAGTCCTGGAAACCATCAGAAGACGCCAGCGCCGCTATGCTGTTTTTTTTCGAGTCGATTTCACGCCTCTGGCGACCGTCCGGCGCGTCGCCGAGGCCAGGGGACATGCCCCCCTGCCCTGCGCGACCGCTCCAGAGTCGCAGGGCAGGGGGCGTGTCCCCAGGCCTCGGCGACGTGCCGGATGGTCGCAGGGAAGGTAAGTCGATCGGGAAAGGGGGGAGGGATGGCACCTTCCAGCCGTGCTGCTGTTTCCCAAAAACCTCGCTCGGGGAGTGAGGTTGGGAAACAGCGGCTTCGCGCTGCTGGAGAGGAGCGAGGGCGGCGTGGCTGCGAAGCAGCTGCGCCCCCCATGCGAACAGCTCCCTGGGGACGGCGTTTTTGCCGTCCCCAGGGTGCTGTATTTGGCCTGTGCGGAAAGGGCCTCAGGGGTAGACAAAGCAGGTTATAAAAGCCAACTCTTCTTCTAAACTGGGACTCCTTATGGTTGAGAAAAGTGGAGTATAAATCCAAACTCCGCTTCCGCCTCCTCTTCTTTTTCCTCTTCTTTTATTACATCAGTGAAGAGGGAGAGCTAGACCCCCCCCCCCCCCCCCCCCGGACATGGTTGTTTTTTACATGTAGGGTGGCTCTTAAGAAGTTCTTGAAGTTTACCCTGTAATGCCAGAGCTCTGCTTTGACCACAGGATTCTACCGCCTCATTTCTTCACATGTGCAGAGTGCACCCGTGATACATTCTGGTAGATCTCCGGGTTTTTCTTTTTCATTTGTGAAATGAACAACGCATTCTGCGTTTTGTGGGTGCGTAACGTTGCCTGGTTGACTTGTGAATGGTGTGGATTGAATGCATACAAATAGTTTCCAAGTATATAGCAAGTGGCATGATTTTTATTTTTTAACAAGCAAGAATCAAATCTCCATTGGTTCTTTTGGAGGGGTTACCAACACAATTCAAGAGCCACAGTTCCAAAACGAGTTTAACGCCTCTAGTTTCTTTAAGCCCACTGATTTCAGGGGACGAACCGAGCATAATTTTGTTTGGGATTTGTAATTTCAGAGTTGATTCTTTTGGGCTAATGATCTAAATCCAGCCATGGAGCATCTGCCTATGTATTCTGACTTAACTGTTCCCTCAGCAACGAGAGGGGTGGGGAAAAGTACACGTGAAGAGAAATGTGACATAGACAGGATTGTTAAAATATGCCCCGTTTACGTGAGGCAGTTCTTGAATTAATAAAGTATTTCTTTTTTCACAGAAGACGATTTAAAAATAAAACACCTAGCCTTTTTCGGGGAGGGTGTGATCTTACATATCGAAAACTCCAAGAGTGATGTGATTTGACAGTTGCTGTAGCAACCCACCTGCTTCATGAAACAGGGATGTAGGTGGGACTTTGAAACAGTAAATCTCACCGTGTGGCCAGAATCTAATGAATTAGGCACAGCCTCATTGAAAAAGGAATGTCAAACACCTCCCCCCCCCATGCCCCCTTCTTTGGACAGAAGAAGAAGAAGAAGAAGAAGAGGAGGAGGAGGAGGAGGAGGAGGAGGAGGAGGAGGAGTTTGGATTTCTATCCCCCCCTTTCTCTCCTGTAGGAGACTCAAAGGGGCTTACAATCTCCTTTTTCTATTCTTCCCCTCACAACAAACACCCCGGTGAGAGGTGGGGCCATGAGAGAGCTCTGAAGCTGTGACTAGCCTCAAGGTCACCCAGCTAGAAGGTGAGAGGGAGCGTACAGGGTACAATCTGAATTCCTCAGATAAGCCTCCACAGCTCAGGCGGCAGAGCTGGGAATCAAACCCGGTTCCTCGGGATTAGATACATTAGCTCGAACCTCCTGCACCACTGCTGTTCGTAGATTTTTCCTCCTGTTTTGATGGTGTCCAGACTTCGTAACCATTTATATTGAACGCTCCGCTTGGAGAAATTAGTTCTCCTAAGCAGATCGTTAATATTTATCAGTGTCCCGACCTGCTTTTGGCTTCCAAAGGACTTTCAAATTCTTGCATCACGTCCATCTCAGGACAGGGATTCGGCTGATCTTGTTGAGTTTTCCCACTTTGAACAAAACACCTGAACGGGAAGAAAGCGATCCCCCTCCAAGTAAACGGACACAGACACCGGCTTGACTGCATGAGACACAAAGTCATTATTTTCCAGTCATTTCCAGTCATGTTCAGATATCCTGAAGACCCTTAGCATTCATAGCCTCAAAGAATTCTCCTCAGCCTAATCTACAGCCTAATCCTCCCAGCAGCCCTGTGAGGATAAAATGGAAGAGGAGAGAACCATTTGGTAAACTGCTTTGGATCCATATTGTGGAGAAAAGCACAGTCTAAATAAATAAATGCATTCTTTGTTCTGTTATTCTCAGAGGGTCAACAAGGCACTCGTCCACATTAACCCTTCTCACACAACCACGGTACATATGGCTACAGATTCCCACATCCCGCAAGCACCACCACAAACTTTCCTGGATGCAGCATGGCAAAACGTCATTAGTGCATGTGGTTGGTTTATTCAGATCGCTCTTCTGCAGTGTCTACAGGCAATCCAAGCTGAGAAACTAAGTTCTCTGTTGTTCATATATATTTATCTATTCGGGGCAGTGCTGATTGTATGATAGAGGCAACGCTGAGGCCTTTTTCTGCAGGACAAGTCTGATTTCCCAGGTTCTGGTGGAAGAAGCAGGCGAATGCTCCTTTGAGACACCTGCGCGTGGCCCACGTGTTTTCAAATATCAAATCTAGAAAACTGATTGAGTTACTTGGGTTGGAGATTATTGCAAGACTCTGTTGTGTGTGGAGAAAACATTACATGGAAAATGCTCCCCCTGCTGGAAGATCCGTGACTTTCACTCTGTTTTTGTGGCAACGACTTTCACTCTATTTTCGTGGTAGCTCCTAGTCAGAAGTGCAACCGTATGCGTTTCTTCTGGATGTTGCTGAGCAAACCCACTTAGACTAAGGAATGGATTGCCACATTTACAATTTACATTTTGTCAGGCCTGGCATCACAGGGTTGGAGCCAAGGTCACACTTGCACTTGCTGTTATCTGTGGCCTGAGGGCCTCTCTGTTCTATTCCTTCATGGCTTCCTTGTAACTCATAGGTGTCAAACTCGCGGCCCTCCAGATGTTATGGACTACAGTTCCCATCATCCCCTGCCAGCATGATGCCACCTTAAAAGTCTGGTGCCTCTATCTTCAAAAATGTGCAGCCAGTGCTTACACACTCAGAAATTCCCCAGAATCTGCCAGGCTCTTCAGCAAGTTCTGTGGTGGGAAAAATTACTTTTACCACCATAGACTTCAATGGGGCTTTCTGTTATGCCCAGATGGCTCTGTGGTAGAGTGCTCTAAAATGGGAGGCAATTCGTAGTAGGGTCATCTCTTGCTCTGGGTGGGGGCATTTCCTGCAGGGCTGCTGGTGTGAGTCTCCTGAAAGGAACCAACCAAATTTAAGTTAAAATGCCAGGGGCACCAAGTTGAAGGTGAACCTGATGCCCACAGCATTCGGCCATCCCAGGCAAACTTTAGTGTCCCCACCCAGAGCAAGACCACTACCACACTGCCTCCTGTTGAAACCTCTACCACAGCGCCAGCTGGGCATAACAGAAAGCCCCGTTGAAGTCTATGGTGGGAAAAATAATGTTTCCCACCATAGAACTTGCTGAAGAGCCTGGCAGATTCTGGGGAATTTCTGAGTGTGTAAGCACTGACCACACATTTTTTAAGATAGAGGCGCCAGACTTTCAAGGTGGCTCCAAGAGGCCTTGGGTAATAGCATCCAAGCTTGGTGAGCTTTGCTTCTGGAGTGGGGGGGGGGGCGAGTTGAGAGAGCTCTGAGAGAACTCAGCCTGCAGGCTTCATGGGCAGGAGCATGGAAACAAAATAAGCCTTTTGGGGGCCCATAAAATTCAACCCACAGAAGCAAAGGTCTCTATGCCTGGATGCTATTACCAGGAGGGCTTCCTGGAGCACCTTGAAAGTCTGGTGCCTCTATCTTCAGAAATGTGCAGCCTGCCTCAGAAATTCCCCATTGGCTACAATAGATCAAAGTAACTGCAAAACAAAGAATCTTGGGCAAATTTCTTGGGGTGCCTGTAAGGGGTGTATTTTTAAAGCTAGTGACACCAAAATATCAGGGTATCATCTGGTAACTATTCTTATGATGCCACCCAAGTTTGGTGAAGTTAGGTTCAGGGGGAGCAAAGTTATGGTCCCTCAAATGGGTAGCCCCCATCTCCTGTTAACTCCCATTGAAAACAATGGGGATGGGGGCATTCCATTTGGGCGTCCATAACTTTGCTTCCCTTGAACCAAACATCACCAAACTTGGGTGGTATTATCAGGGCAGTCTCTGGATGATGCCCTGAAATCATGGTGCTGTTAGCTTTAAAAATGCCCTCCCTGCAGGCCAAAAAACCCACCAAAAATACCCCCCCCCAAAAGCCCAAATATCTTGCATTCACATTTGTTCATATTTGGGCAGGACATAATTGGACACTTTTTGTCCAAATGTGCCCAAATTTGCCCAGATTCCAGCTGAATCTGGTATTTGTTTCATATAAATCTCCAACCCTCAAAAGTGATGTTGTTTCAGGGTGGGGGAGAATCCACCCCCAAACAGCATCACTTTCAATTTTGTTTTAACCGGAGACCCCAGATTCTCCCTTTAAGGTGGATTTAAAAGAAGAATCTGAGCTCCCTAGTTTAAACACCATTGAAACTGATGCTGTTTGGGGGTGGATTCCACTGGAGGTGTTTTGTGAGAGATGATGCTGACATTTGTTTGGTAAATGTTTTGCTGGGGGTGGTTTGTGAAAGGTTTACATGCTTAATACCGACTTGCACTGGCTTGGAGTTGTTTCTCAGGCTAACAACCTACCTCATAGGGTTGTTGTGATTAGGAAATTAGGAAAAGAGTTGGTGGGGAGAGAGCCATGTATGTTTTGCTGGGAGTGGGAGGTGTTTTGTGAGCTGGTGCAAAAAATAATTGTTTGTTCATGGTGGGGGAGGGTGGCTGCCCATTCACCGGGGGGGGGGGGGGGGCAAACTCAGGTTTTGTCCCCGGGCTCCAGTTTGCCTAGGTTCGCCCCTGCCATCTAGTCCAGCTCTCTGCTACTTGCAGTGGCCCACCAGGTGCCTTTGGGAGCTCACATGCAGGAGGTGAAAGCAATGGCCTTCTGCTGCTGCTGCTCCCGAGCACCTGGACTGTTAAGGCATAAGTAACAGTTCAATAAAGCTCTCGAACCAGTCCTGAGTTTTAATCATTGACTGGCGTAACAGACTCTTACACATTTATTTATTTACTGTTATTTGTTGACAAAATTTATATCTTGCCTTCCTGCCCTTACAAGGGCCACCAAATTCATTACACACCTGGAGTTGTGAGACTGGAGGAATTACATATAGCGTTCACTTTTATTTGTTCTTCACATTTAGATCCAGCTGCCCCTCTACAGAAATCAGAACAGGAGCCCGGTTTAGTCTCCCAACAATCTTTTTAAAATTTATATACACATACATATATAAAATGTATATATACATACATATACACAAACCAAAATAGAAAAACTATAAAAAAGAAAAATAACCATATAGCAAACAATACAACAATAGGATGGCTCTTAATATTCCATAAAATATAAACGTGATATGATTTTGAAGAGAACCTTCTATCCTTATTTCATCTAGCATTCTGTTACGTATTGATTTAATTAATGCCAACTTGACAGTTACTTATAGCCTTTACTGACATATGGGTAACCTGTTCAATCAATGCTTCTAAGTCTAATTTTGATCTTCAGTAGTATTGTTATTGTTTTAATTAATTTTAAGTAATTGAGTGAGCCACATATAAAAAATAAAATTCCCAGTTCTCATTGAACACATGCTTTGATTTGTTAATTTAGCCATTGTAGCATACTCTCTTGGAGCAGCAGTGGCATAGGAGGTTAAGAGCTCGTGTATCTAATCTGGAGGAACCGGGTTTGATTCCCCGCTCTGCCGCCAGAGCTGTGGAGGATTATCTGGGGAATTCAGATTAGCCTGCGCACTCCCACATACGCCAGCTGGGCTAATCACAGCTTCTGGGAGCTCTCTCAGCCCCACCTACCTCACAGGGTGTTTGTTGTGAGGGGGGAAGGGCAAGGAGATTGTAAGCCCCTTTGAGTCTCCTACAGGAGAGAAAGGGGGGGGATATAAATCCAAACTCCTCCTCCTCCTCCTCCTCCTCCTCCTCCTCCTCTTCTTCTTTTTCTTCTTTTTCTTCTTTTTCTTCTTCTTCTTCTTCTTCTTCTTCTTCTTCTTCTTCTTCTTCTTCTTCTTCTTCTTCTTCTTCTTCTTCTTCTTCTTCTTCTTCTTCTTCATCCTCCCAAATTTCTGTATTTGGACTTTCCGTTTTCCAGCTGGTTTCTCTTATTACTCTGGCAGCTGCTGGTAAGTACAAACATAGTTTTTTCCCATCTTGTGAATTAGGATAGACTGAGAGATACAGGCCCCTTCCGCACATGCAGAATAATGCACTTTCAATCCACTTTCACAATTGTTTGCAAGTGGATTTTGCTATTCCGCACAGTAAAAGCCAGCTGCAAAGTGCATTGAAAGTGCATGTGTGGAAGGGGCCACAGTGCTATCCTAAAGCAGAGTTACACCCAGAGGTGGGATCCAGCAGGTTCTCACAGGTTCCCGAGAGTAGGTTACTAATTATTTGTGTGTGCCGAGAGGGGGTTACTAATGGGTGATT
The DNA here is from genome assembly GCF_021028975.2 of Sphaerodactylus townsendi. Taxonomy (NCBI): domain Eukaryota; kingdom Metazoa; phylum Chordata; class Lepidosauria; order Squamata; family Sphaerodactylidae; genus Sphaerodactylus; species Sphaerodactylus townsendi. Next base: position 11,704,196 of record NC_059435.1, on the reverse strand, counting down.
TTGCCACGTGAATTTTGCCTTAGTTACGCCCCTCCTCTCAGCAGTGGTGCACAGAACTTGAAGCAGCCTGCGCCTGCGTGCGTTTGTTTCCCACCCAAGGACCAGCACAGCAGCTGCGTCCTTGCCACAGCCCCGCCGAGGAATGCCACGCCCCCGGAATGCCCGGCCACGCCCCCATCGTGCCCCGCCCAGCCCCATTGGCGCTACGCCACAGTTTGAATCCCACCACCATGGGAACCTTTTACTAAAATTTTTTGGATCCCACCACTGGTTACACCCTTCTAAGCCCATTCACTTCAATGGACCTTCATAGGTTTAACTGTGCTTTGGCTTACACTTAAGGTCACCCCAGAGAGTTTCCTGGCATCCATGGGGATTTTGAACCTGGCTCCCCAGCCCACAATCAAAACTTCATCCACCACACTGTATGATTATATAATCTGTTTGGTTTCATTTGGGCTCGTCATCTCGTAAAATGAGCAAGCCAAGGCACATACCTGACCTTTGGGTTATGTGGAGGAGGGAGAGTTTGCAACTACCCTCTGTTGCATCATTGGGGAGGGAGGAATTTAGAAAGCGCTTGCAGCACTACAGGGGTGTGGTAACATGGGAGATCTACTTCAAGTGCCATTTTGTAGAGAAAAGGAAAGGCATTCAACGACTGACTCATGGTCCCTGTTTCAGTGGAATTTCTAAACCTTTCTGCCTGAATCCGTTTCTAAAGGCTCTACTCCTGAGTATGTTGCGAGGGACCTCAGCAGGGTCTTTCTCTGAGTAATCGTGTTTATTCCTGAAATGCATGTAGCTTGGCTGGTGCTGCAGGGCAAGTGCTCCATTCCCCTTTGGCTAGTCTAATGAATGCTCAAAATTCTGGAAGGGAGCAGCAGTGGTGTAGGAGGTTAAGAGCTCGTGTATCTAATCTGGAGGAACCAGGTTTGATTCCCAGCTCTGCCGCCTGAGCTGTGGAGGCTTATCTGGGGAATTCAGATTAGCCTGTGCACTCCCACACACGCCAGCTGGGTGACCTTGGGCTAGTCACAGCTTCTCGGAGCTCTCTCAGCCCCACCTACCTCACAGGGTGTTTGTTGTGAGTGGGGAGGGGCAAGGAGATTGTGAGCCCCTTTGAGTCTCCTGCAGGAGAGAAAGGGGGGGATATAAATCCAAACTCCTCTTCTTCTTCTTCTTGAAGAGGATACAAAACTCCTCTTCAGATGTTAGTAACCCAATCAAAAATTGAAATGTATTAAAAAGGGTCTTATGAGCGGAAAAGCTGATTCCTTGAGCATCAGAAAAACCGTTTTAAAGCTAAGTTCCTCCCTAGCACATTTGGTTTTCCCTCTAAAGCCCCTTCTGCACATGCAGAGTAATTCACTTTCAATCCACTTTCAATGCCCTTTGCAGCTGGATTTTACTGTGCGGAGCAGCAAAATCCACTTGCAAACGTGCAAGTGGATTGAAAGTGCATTATTCTGCATGTGCAGAAGGGGCCTAAAAGAAATTCATTGAATAGGCAAGGTCAAACCAAATTTACATCTGAATTCTCACTGAATTCCATGGGAGAACAAAGTATTCATGTAACTGTTCTTGAAAACAGTGGACAATTTAATAGTTTAGTTGGAAGAAAGAGTACAGCCTTGGAAATATTCAAATCTGTCTGAACTGTGCCCAATATGATGTACCTTCTGATACTGAAAATAGCTCATTTTCTCACATCAATACATTTTAAAAGGTCCGTTTATGCTTTGGACTTACTGATGCTTCCTGCAGTGTGTTTGGTTGTTTTGTCTTCTCCATTAAAGCAAAGAGATCATATTTTTAGAAAATGTCACATGCCTAGGCTGATGCTAACCCGATTACACTGAACATTCTCTGAAACCTTTCTTGTTTTTTGTTGTTAAAGGTCACTCAGTTTTAGTGGATGGACATGACTTAGTTGTCCAGTGAAATAAAGACCCACTTCAGGACAAGATTTTTTGCCCCGACGTGCCTCCTCTCTTGGTATGAGGAAGTGCACCCAGGGCAATGCCCATTGGGCAAGGTGGGCAGCTGGCCAGGGCATCACCTTGTGGGGGGCACCAAAAATGCAGGGTTCGTTTTTGGGTATTTTTAGTGGTTTTCCATTTGTGGCCTGCAGGGGGCGCAGTTTTTAGGATAATGGCACCAAAATTTCAGCGTATCATCAGGAGACTGTCCTTATGCTACCCCCCCCCCCACCAAGTTTGGTGCAGTTTGGTTCAGGGAGTCCAAAGTTATGGACTCCCAAAGGGGGTGCCCCCATTCCCATTGTTTCCAGTGGGAGCTAATAGGAGATGGGGGCTACACTTTTGAGGGTCCATAACTTGGGCCTCCCTGAACCAAATTTCACCAAACCTGGGGAGTATCATTAGGGCAGTCTCCTGATGAGACCCTGAAAGTTTTGAGACTGTGCCTTCAGA
>NC_059435.1:11619418-11701678 GCF_021028975.2 Sphaerodactylus townsendi | reverse complement strand
ACGTCATCGTTTGTGCTGTACTTCTCCCCCATTCCCAATTTTGATACGCATTCTCTGGGTAAAGATATCATAGAGGTTTGCAATGAAGGGTCAGCCATGATATTTTATTGTCTGTTGAGCTGCTGGAGTGCCTGTCCATTGCCCGCTTCATGACGGTTTTGTTAGCTGAAAATTGCCAGACAAAAAGCCCAGTTCATCTCTCTCAGAATGTCAGTTTTTTGCAGGGATTGGTTGCCCTTCGTTCCATGTGACTAAGAGAAAAGATATGGTAGCTGTGGAAGTCTTCTCTGTTTTGGTTTCTAGTGCTGGATTACTGGGTTTTATCTTATCCTTTAAATGCTACATAATTCCAACAGCAATAACAATATTAATCATAAATAAGATTGAGCAGAGGCGTAGCTGGACAAAGCTGCGCCCGGGGTGGCCTCGGTGTTTTGTGCCCCACCACGGGCTCTGGCATCACACACCCCCTGCGCCACCACTTACCTTATCCTGCAGGTATGATGGTGCGTGGGGGTGGCAGCGGTGTGGGGACCCATGGGGGGTAGAAAACACTGAGAACGCTCTCGCATAGTCAGAGCCGGCAGCACCAAGCTGGCCGCTGCCACCATTCCCCCTCTGCCCGATGGAGCAGCCGGCTGCTCTGGGGGGAAGAGGGGGGTCCCTGCTTGGCGCCACCAGCTCCCACGGTATGAGAGCCGGTGGCACAGAGCAGACTGCTGCCACCACGCCCCTCTGCTCAATGGAGCAGGCAGCTAATCTGTGGGGCAGAGAGGAAGTTCCCTGCCCAGCGCAGCCAGCTTCCATGGCACAAGAGCCAGCAGCACCAGGCAGGCCGCTGCCATTCCCCCTTTGCCCCAAGGAGCATGCTGCCACCTTCTCCGTGACCATCCACAGCATGACAGCCGGTGACACTGAGAAGGCCTAGCTGAGCCGGCTGCTTCCTGCTACTTCCCATGTTGCCTGCCCCCTTTCGTTGTTTGTTTTTGGCCATAATTTGTTTTTTAAAAAATTCATCCTTTGGGCCATTCTGCTGCTCTGAAGAGTGGTCGGAGCTGCTGTCAGATGGACAGGGAAAGGTGGGAGAGGTGAGCAAACCAGAAGCAAGCTGAAAAAAGATCTCACTTTGGGAGATTTGGGAAGTTACAAAAACGTCACTGGTCTGCAGCACAGTGAGTTTGGGAGGAGGGCAAACACATGTGCAACCAAGTATCTGAGCTGAAGGGAATGTACACTCACTTCAGGGCAGACCACAAGTGCATAAATGACCAGTGTCAATATCATCGATTTTGACTTGTCACAACTTTCTGTGAAAACAAGCCAAATTGTGTGTAAGGTATATGACAGAGGAACAAAACAGCGCGTCACACACTGAAGACGGAGAATCAATATATTCAATAAATGTATTTATGTATATTTTATAATTGTCCAGTTACTGAATCCAATAATTGTACATCCAGTTTTTTCAACAATAAAAGTTCATTTTTGAGATATATAATCCACATCTTCAAAATCTACTGAACAAAAAAAGTTCATTTTTTCAATATCTTTAGGATAATTATATTCCATATAGAAAGTACTTCCCAAACGACTCGTGCGTTTATAAGTACATTTTCACTGGAGTCTAACTCAGGAGAAGCAATTCTTTCAGGAAAATCATTCATGCATTTGCCATGCACAGGTCTTTCCACAAATAAATAAACAACATAGTATAATTTGTACATTAGATTCTAGCAATATCTAACAACATTTTTAACATTTTTAACATTTATATAAAGTAACAATTTTACAAAATTAGTTTTACAAAAACAATAATTATTATAGTGGGAAATGTTAGCAGTCATAATTTTCTTATTTGTCTCTCAACAGAGCTGACACACAAACCCAAATGGCTGCATGCACTCTGCAAAACCTTACTAATTTTATTTATTTTATTTATTAATTAGATTTTTATACCGCCCTATCCCCGAGGGGCTCCGGGCGGTGGTATTTCTAGTCTTTTTAAACATTCTTAACATTTATATTAAGTGGGACATGTTTGCAGTAATAACAGAGCTGACAAGTAAGAAAATTATTACTGGTAACATGTTCCACTTAATATAAATGTTAAGAATGTTAAAATTAAAAATGTAAAAATGTTAAAAATGTTTTAAAAGGCTAGAAATACTTAGTAGGGTTGTGCAGAGTGTATGCAGCCATTTGGGCCTGTGTGTTAGCTCTGTTGAGAGACTAGTAAGAAAATTATTACTGCTAACTATGTTGTTTATTTATTCAGCCCATAGGTGTTCCAGCGTTGCATCCATTTGTCACCCCAACAAGGCAAATTAGAAGCAAGTTCTTGTGCGTTCTGGCTATACCATTAACCAAAAACATGCCAAAAGATAAACAGCTTGTTGGTTTAGGAAATCTTAAGGAAAAGAGCAAAATATGGAGGGTGTTCACTGCACCATTTTGAATGGTGGAGTTCACTCAAGGTAAGTTGGGTCAATGAGTTTCTGGAGCTTCGGTAGTGAATATTTAACCAGAATTGTATAATGATTAGCCAAATAGTGGCCTCTATAGAATATTGGCCAGATTCTAAACATAAGACTGCGTATGGGACGCAGTTTGGCACGCCAAATAATTTGTGCAAGAATAAATAATAACTATCTCCTTGCCCTGCCTTTTCTGTTTCCCTCCCTGCTGTTGCAAACGTTGTGCTGCTTGTATCTTCCCCCCGGGCAGTGGAATACTCATGAACATTCCATTGTATCACACTTGCTCAGCCCATAGGTGTTCCAGCGTTGCATCCATTTGTCACCCCAACAAGGCAAATTAGAAGCAAGTTCTTGTGTGTTCTGGCTATACCATTAACCAAAAACATGCCAAAAGACAAACAGCTTGTTGGTTTATGGGGGGCAGAGACCTTGAAGGACTTTGTGGTCCCCACTTCTGATGGCCATTGCTGACTCAGTTAAAAGCTTTGGGGTCATACTGGAGCCAGCTCACTGGATCCATTTCACTTCCTGTGCTCCACCACGACAACTTTGCAGGGGCCAGCCAGCCAACGGGCCAAATCACAAGCTGCCTGTCCACGTGCATTCTCCATGGTGGCTTCCGTCTTGTGGAACGGTTTGCCCGAGGAGGCCAGGAAAGCTCTCCTTGTCTATTACAAACAATGCAGAATTGAACTACTCAAGAGGGCTTCTCTGCCAGGTTGAGATCTTCCTGCCAATTCAGAAGCACGAAAGCATGGAGGAGTATGTGCATGCCTTTTATGTAATCTGTCCACCTCAGGTGAGCCAGCATATATAGGGCAGCTAGAACTATAATGAATTTAAAAAAAACTGGATCAGAGATGATCTCATTTGTGTAGTAAGCAGAGGGAATGATCGCTTCACTCAGAAAGTTCATCATAACATTTTCTCCTGGGAAGCCAATAAAGTGCGTTATGAGAACGTTGGTTGTGCCCTCACTGCTCATGTCCCATGGTCACTAAGCAACCCTGAGAATGTTTTTTTACATGACAACCTTGTCCCTTTCTTCGACTTTCCTGCTTTTTCACTTTTCTCCTACCGTTTCCTTGTTCTTTTCCTTTATTCCATCATCTACCTTGCTCCTTCCTTGTTTCTTTGCCCTTGTTTCTTTGTTTCTGTCTTCTTGTGCGTTCTTGTGCGTAAATATTATGTCGGTTGAAAAACCAAAAAAGCACGTCCGATTCATGATAAATGGCCAAATCACATCACCTGGCCATGTGGATGAATACCCCAAGGCCAGCAACCTGCCTACAGTCCCGGGGATAACGAGAATCCAGGATCTCCTCTGGAGAAGCCATAAGTTACAACCTTAGCAATTGTCAGGGGTGCAATTGTTCAGCTAGCAGCACCAAAATTTCAGGGCATCGTTAGGAGACTCTCCTGGTGACACCACCCAGGTTTGGTGAGGTTTGGCTCAGGGGGTCCAAAGTTATGGGCCCTCAAATGTGTAGCTCCCATCTCCTATTACAGTGGTGGCGAACCTTTGCCACTCCAGATGTTATGGACTACAATTCCCATCAGCCCCTGCCAGTATGTCCAATTGGTTGTGCTGGCAGGGACTGATGGGAATTGTAGTCCATAACATCTGGAGTGCCAAAGGTTCGCCACCACAGTCCTTTTAACTCCCATTGGAAGTTTTCGTGAGAGTAACAATCTGCACATCAAAGGGATTGTGTCGGAGCAGTAGAGAAAAGGTGCCCAGTGTCTTGACCTCCTCTAGCAAGCTGACTCACTGATCCGATCCCCTCTGTCATCAAAGCAGGAGACAAGTCCTTCACTTCCAGCAGGAATAACCCTTTTCAGGATTGCACTGTGAAAGTAGTGGTGCAGCAGGGTGCTTTTGATCAAGGAACCAACACAGGGCTCAAACTTGAAGGCCTCCTTCTCCAGCACTGTGACCCCAATCCATGTTACGCACACCCATGCACAGGTACCCAATGGCTGATTTTGCAGCTAAATCATTTGCAGGAGATCTGATCACGGGTTCTCCTAATGCTTCTCCCAGGAGGTGGCCCAGGAAAATGTACGGCCTCTTCCGTGCCTGCAGAATAATGCACTTTCCGCACAGTGAAATCCAGCTGCAAAGTGGATTGAAAGTGCATTCTTTTATTTATTTATTTATTTATTTATTGAATTTCTAAACCTCCCTCCCCCTAGGGCAGTGGTGGCGAACCTTTGGCACTCCAGATGTTATGGACTACAATTCCCATCAGCCCTTGCCAGCACTACCAATTGGCCATGCTGGCAGGGGCTGATGGGCATTGTAGTCCATAACATATGGAGTGCCAAAGGTTCGCCACCACTGCCCTAGGGGCTCAGGGTGGTGGACAACAGTAATAAAAACAGCTTAAAAACATAACATGAAACAACCAATTAGCAATAATAAAACCAGGAACCATATAACATCAGATGGCGTTTCATCCCTCCCCCTTCCCCAACTTTATGCCTGGCAGCAGCGATGTGTTTAACCAGGCTGCCCAAATTGTCTGGCGGTACAGGGCGGATTGCAGGCCCTGCGGAAATTCTGCAAGTCCCATCGGGCCCTGATCTCCCTTGGGAGCCTGTTCCACGAGGTGGGGGGCAGGGCTGTCAAAGAAGCACCCAGAGGTCCTCCTCCGATGAACGGAAGGGCCTAACGGGGCGATATGGGGAGAGGCGGTCCCGCAGGTATGCAGGTCCAAGGCATGTTGTGGAAGGGGCCTAAGGGTCAGAGGTCAATATTTAAGTTATCTTTTAAAACCATTGCAGAGGACTCTCCTAATGCTGTAAAATTATATATTTTGTTTCCATGTATTTATGTAGTGACGTGCTGGCCTTGGCCAGTATTCAGCCGATTGTTATTATATGTCAGGTGTTTAGATCACGTGGTCAATTCTTGTGACATCTGCTGCAGCCAAGAAGAAGCTGAGTTGGGGCAGAACAAGGAACTGTCCTCAGCTGCTGTCCTTTTCTGAAATAGAACCTGCAGACCCAGGAGAAGTCTGCTACTATTATGCTAGCAATGGTTGCAGAGTAGGGTTGCCAGTCTCCACGTGGTAGGCAGAGGTCTCCTGGGATTACAGCTGATCTACAGGCAGGAGAAATCAGTTCACCTGGTGAAAACGGCCACTGAAGAGATTCCCCTCTCCAAAACCTTCCCCTCCTTTGGGAGCTACCCCTAAAACCTCCAGTTGTTTCCCACCCCCTAGTTGGAATCGCTGCATCGAAGATCTCTGCATCTAAAAGCTCCCGAACTTCTCAGCGAATGGCCTCAATCTTTTGCTCAGTGAACAACCTCCATGTTTTGCTCTTTTCCGTAAGATTTCCTAAATAATAACTATCTTCTTGCCCTGCCTTTTCTGTTTCCCTCCCTGCTGTTGCAAACGTTATGCTGCTTGTATCTTCCCCCCGGGCAGTGGAATACTCATGAACATTCCAATGTATCACACTTGCTCAGCCCATAGGTGTTCCAGCGTTGCATCCATTTGTCACCCCAACAAGGCAAGTTAGAAGCAAGTTCTTGTGCGTTCTGGCTACACCTTTAACCAAAAACATGCCGAAAGATAAACAGCTTGTTGGTTTATGGGGGGCAGAGACCTTGAAGGACTTTGTGGTCCCCACTTCTGATGGCCCTTGCTGACTCAGTTAAAAGCTTTGGGGTCACACTGGATCCACCTCACTTCCTGTGCTCCACCACGACAACTTTGCAGGGGCCAGCCAGCCAACGGGCCAAATCACAATCTGCCTGTCCACGTGCATTCTCCATGGTGGCTTCCGTCTTGTGGAACGGTTTGCCTGAGGAGGCCAGGAAAGCTCTCCTTGTCTATTACAAACGATGCAGAATTGAACTATTCAAGTGAGCTTCTCTGCCAGGTTGAGATCTTCCTGCCAATTCAATTCAGAAGCACGAAAGCGTGGAGGTCTGCTCAGGAGCATGTGCATGCCTTTTGTGTAATCTGACCACCTCAGGTGAGCCAGCATATATAGGGCAGCTAGAACCATAATGAATTTAAAAAAAAACTGGATCAGAGTTGATCTCATTTGTGTAGTAAGCAGAGGGAATGATCGCTTCACTCAGAAACTTCATAATAACATTTTCTCCTGGGAAGCCAATGAAGTGTGTTATGAGAATGATTTGTTCTGCCCTCACTGCTCATGTCCCGTGGTCACTAAGCAACCCTGAGAATGTTTTTGTACCTGACAATCTTGTCCCTTTCTTCGACTTTCCTGCTTCTTTACTTTTCTCCTACAGTTACCTTGTTCTTTTCCTTTATTTCATCACCTACCTTCTTCCTTCCTTGTTTCTTTGCCCTCTAGAATTTCTTCCTTCTCTTTGCCCAAATTATGGCGCTTAACAAAGAAAAAAAACATGTGAGATTTATTATGGATGGCCAGATAACAACACCCGGCAATGTGGCTGAATCTCCCAAGGCCAGCAAAATAGTCCCGGGCATAACGCGATAATTTCTTCTAAATAAATATGCCGCTTGTAAAACCCAAAAAGCACGTGCGATTCCTGATCGATGGCAATGTTGAGGAATACCCCAGCGACCTTAAAATAGTCCCTGGGATCACCAGAATAAAAGATCTCCTGTGGAGAAGCCGTAAGTTACGACCTGCTCTGGAGAATCCAGAATTAAAGGCATACCCAGGATATGCTAGAATTAGAGCAGCAATTCTGCAAAAAGCAATTCCTCTGAAGGCACAAGCTGCGAGCAAATTGTGTCATCCTTACTGTCGTCTTCACTGTCGCTCAGTGATGTCTGGAGGGGAGGGGAACAGATGGATTCTGGCGTGAGGAAACAATCTCGGGTTGCCTGGCCTGGAATCTCCATTCTGAAGGGTCTTTCCAGAAGGTTGCTTCTCCTCCTGCCATCTGCTTCTGTTTCCCTCCCTGCTGTTGCAAACGTTATGCTGCTTGTATCTTCCCCCCGGGCAGTGGAATGCTCATGAACATTCCATTGTATCACACTTGCTCAGTCCATAGGTGTTCCAGCGTTGCATCCATTTGTCACCCCAACAAATGGCAAAATCCTCTCTGTTCACACTCTATAGTAGAACTGTTCCCTCTTTAAGAAGAAACATACATTCTGCTGCAGAATGCCTAGCACAATAAATGTAATGTTGTCTTTCAGAATCGGTAAATCGAAGGCAAACGAAAACAATATTGGAGAAACTTCCAAAAGTCGACCTTCCCTGGGACAAGAGGCTGCTTCCTCGACCTCCATATTGCATTCATTTGTCACCCCAACAAATTCCTGTGCTCCACCACAACAACTTTGCTCATGTCATCAGGGTTTCTGCAGGGGCCAACCAGCAAACGGGCTAAATCACAAGCTGCCTGTCCACGTGCATTCTCCATGGTGGCTTCCGTCTTGTGGAACGGTTTGCCCGAGGAGGCCGGGAAAGCTCTCCTTGTCTATTACAAACGATGCAGAATTGAACTACTCAAGAGGGCTTCTCTGCCAGGTTGAGATCTTCCTGCCAATTCAATTCAGAAGCACGAAAGCGTGGAGGTCTGTTCAGGAGCATGTGCATGCCGTTTATGTAATCTGACCACCTCAGGTGAGCCAGCATATATAGGGCAGCTAGAACTTTAATGAATTTTTTAAAAAACTGTGGATCAGAGATGATCTCATTTGTGTAGTAAGCAGAGGGAATGATCGCGTCACTCAGAAACTTCATAATAACATTTTCTCCTGGGAAGCCAATGAAGTGCGTTGTGAGAACGTTGGTTGTGCGCTCACTGCTCATGTCCCGTGGTCACTAAGCAACCCTGAGAATGTTTTTTACCCGACAACCTCGTCCCTTTCTTCGACTTTCCTGCTTTTTCACTTTTCTCCTGCTGTTTCCTTGTTCTTTTCCTTTATTCCATCATCTACCTTGCTCCTTCCTTGTTTCTTTGCCTTTGTTTCTTCAATATAATTATGCCGCTTGAAAAAGCGAAAAAACGTGTCAGGTTCATTATTAATGGCCAAATTACATCACTGGGCAATGTTGAGGAATCCCAGAAGGCCAACAAAATAGTCCCGGGGATAACAAGAATTCGGGATCTCCTGTGGAGAAGCTTACAGTTACTTAATCTCGCTCTTTGGAGAATCCAGAATTAAAGGCATACCCAGGATATGCTAGAATTAGAGCAGCAATTCTGCAAAAAAGCAATTCCTCTGAAGGCACATGCTACAAGCCAATGGTGTCATCCTTACTGTCGTCTTCACTGTCGCTCAGTGATGTCTGGAGGGGAGGGGAACAGATGGATTCTGGCGTGAGGAAACAATCTCAGGTTGCCTGGCCTGGAATCTCCATTCTCAAGGTTGCTCCTCCTCCTGCCATCTGCTTCTGTTTCCCTCCCTGCTGTTGCAAACGTTATGCTGCTTATATCTTCCCCCCGGGCAGTGGAATACTCATGAACATTCCATTGTATCACACTTGCTCAGCCCATAGGTGTTCCAGCGTTGCATCCATTTGTCACCCCAACAAATGGCAAAATCCTCTCTGTTCACACTCTATAGCAGAACTATTCCCTCTTTAAGAAGAAACATACATTCTGCTGCAGAATGCCTAGCACAATAAATGTAATGTTGTCTTTCAGAATCGGTAAATCGAATGAAAGCAAAAACTATATTGGAGAAACTTCCCAAAGTCGACCTTCCCTGGGACAAGAGGGTGCTTCCTCGGCCTCCGCTAAATCCACCTAGAGAAGGAACAACAGATTGTCTTTCCAACAGATCTACAGGGAGAAGATACAAAAAAGCAGCAGAAGTTAAACAGGTCAGTGAACTCTGGGCAGGAACCTCTTCTTTTCACTTGTTTGTGATGTCAGTGCTGAATGGGAGAGGGCAGGCTTCCCCTGGGTCCTACCACCTCCATTTTACACACATCCTTAGTACCAGACTGAAAGTTCCACTTCCAGTCCAAATAGACAATACAGATTAGATTGGCTTTACCATGAGAAGAAGAAGAGTTTGGATTTATATCCCCCCTTTCTTTCTCATAGGAGACTCAAAGGGGCTTACAATCTCCTTTCCCTTCCCCCCCTCGCAACAAACGCCCTGTGAGGTAGGTGGGGCTGAGAGAGTTTCAAAGAACTGTGACCCAAGGTCACCAACCAGGAATGCAGGAGTGTGGAAACATATCTGGTTCACCAGATAAACCTCCACCACTCATGTGGAAAAGTGAGGAATCAAACCCGGTTCTCCAGATTAGAACCCACTGCTCTTAACCACTACACCACGCTTGCTCTCCTTCGCCCTCCGGCAGCCAAACCCCTGCTCATGTCCTTACTTTCTGCACTAGATAAAGTAGCAAAAACTTCAATGGAAGGCAGGAACAACATCACAGCATCCATGATACCCTGCATCTACTAAACTTCTCCCACCTGCACAGCTAGTAGGCATCCTGTTCCAAGACAAACCCAGCCACCGTAGTCCTGGAACAAGGTCCTTTTATTCCCTGCCTCATTTCCTCCTGTCTTCACCCTTCCCAGTTCCTCCAAAAAGAACCTGAAGTAGCATAGATGAAGTTAGGACATCTCTCACCTTTCCCCTTCTCCGTGCAATCTACCCCCGTTGGCTTGTCGCATCACAGAATGAGCAGGGCAAGATAACTTGACTTTCCCATTAGGCCAAGAAGCACAACTTGCAACTCATGAAGTCAAGCACATCCCAACACTGTCTCTGGCAATCCCCCAGAGGTTCAAAAAGCTAGCTGGGTTTCCGCTTAAGACTAGGTTGCCAAGGTAGATCGGCGCTGCTAGTGTTACTCAACCTCACTTCAGTGCTTGATGTAGTCGATAATGACTGCACTCCATGATCTGTGAATTGCAGAGGACTTTTGTGGACTGAAGAGTATTGTGGGACAGGTTGACAACATTAACAACAATGGCAATTGTCTCTCCCCCAACCAAACCTTTATGATTGCTGTTCTAGGTTGTTGGAGGCCGTCAGGACCAATTTAAGGGAAGATCCCGCAGGCCAGCCAATGTGTGAGTCTAACATTGTTATATTTTGTTAAGTAGAAAAAACCAAGGCTCTGTTTTCCATGTGAAGTTCACCTAACAGGCTTTTTGGAAGGGACTGGACAAGAAGCTAGATCCTTAAAGCAGTTTCGTGCTGGATTCAAACAATGGTTGAGGCTGAGACCTAGAAGAGATGGAAGTTTCCCTTTCTAAAAACGTAGGTCAAACTGCTTGTAGCTTCAGCAGTGGCAGACCGTCCCTTTAGTTGCGCCCAGCCCACCACTGAACCCTCTCCCGCCCGCTCAATCACCAAACTCCCCGCTTCTCTCGTTGCTGCTGAACTCCTGCGATCCCCACTCCTCAAAAAACAACCCCAACAAAAGTTGCTGCCCAGGAAGGGCGGATGAGGGCTTTCCCAGGCATGCTCCTTGAGGTCAGGGGCGACGTCACCCGGGGGAGGCAGGCCAGAGCTTACAAAAGACCGGCCTGGCCTTTGTGCCTACAGTGTACTCTGGCCGGCCAGCAACTTGCCTGCCCACCTCTCCCCTTTCTGCTTTGGTGATGTGTTAATGCATGCTTCTTTGTCATAGCCATTTGGCAGTTTGGCGTATGGGAATTGAACTGAGGGGCCGGGGGAGGGAAGCTTGGGAGCTGCCCCCCTCCCCCGTTTTGGTACGGAATGCTATAGCAAGAGGCCGACCGCCCAGCTGAGCATCACAGCGAAACTCCAGTAAGAGGCCGACCCCCGCTGGAACCCTGCTGCAGCAGCATCTGTTCAGCCACCGGGGCGGCAGGAAGAGCAGCTGGCCCGGGGGGGCACCCCTGAGGAGGGGCTGCCCAGTGTTACAAATCTGATCAAAATCCCTTGCTGCGCCTTCTTACTGCGCAATAAACGGTTGGCTGTGGCCGAGTCATATACTCCAGCCAGGAGTGTAGCGTGGTCATTGGGTCAAGGGGCTCCAGGAAGGGTGGTCCCATCCTTGGGGGCAAATCTTTTCCTCATTGTCCGAGCAGGTCCAGCTGGCAACACACTGGTGGGCAGGGTTACGGCCGGGAGGGGCACATTTGGCCAAGGCTTCCATCTGAAACGAGTTCTTTGGATTTCATTGGTGCCAAGTGCCTAATGAGTGGTTTTCTGATATACTTTTTTCTAAGTATTTCCAATCCATTCTGTTTGAACCCGAGGAAACCCCCCCCCCCTTACCTACGTCCTTGGCGCTTAAGAAAGAAAAGAAACACAAGCATGTGAGATTCATGGACGAAGGACCTGGCCAGATAACATCCAACATAGTTGCTGAATCCCCCAGGGGTAGCGGCCTCAAAATAGTGCCTGGAGAAACCAGAGTAAGAACATAAGAACATAAGAACAAGCCAGCTGGATCAGACTAGAGTCCATCTAGTCCAGGGGTAGGGAACCTTTAACACTCAAAGAGCCATTTGGACCCGTTTTCCATGGGAAAAGAAAACACTTGGAGCCGCAAATAATTTTTGACATTTAAAATAAAGATAACACTATATATATTGGGTTTTTTTACCTTTTACTCCGCTCATTCTGAGAAGCTATTGATGCGTCCGCCCTGCTGACTGCATGGCGGGCAAGGATGGGGCCAGCGGCTACCATTCGCCACTGCTCACTCGGGAAAGCGCCCGCCCCGCGCCAACGGTGCGGGCAAGCGGGGAAGCCTGCGGCACGCACCCAGCCGGGCCACAGGTAGAGGTGCGCTCACCCTGCCAGGCCTGCAGGTGGTATGGCAAGGATAGGGCCAGCGGCTCGGCTCATGGAGCCGCAGTGCAAGAGCAGAAGAGCCGCATGCGGCTCTCGAGCCGCAGGTTCCCTACCCCTGATCTAGTCCAGCTCTCTGCTACTCGCAGTGGCCCACCAGGTGCCTTTGGGAGCTCACATGCAGGATGTGAAAGCAATGGCCTTCTGTGGCTGTTGCTCCCGAGCACCTGGTCTGCTAAGGCATTTGCAATCTCAGATCAAAGAGGATCAAGATTGGTAGCCATAAATCGACTTCTCCTCCATGAATCTGTCCAAGCCTCTTTTAAAGCTATCCAGGTTAGTGGCCATCACCACCTCCTGTGGCAGCATATGCCAAACACCAATCACACGTTGCGTGAAGAAGTGTTTCCTTTTATTAGTCCTAATTCTTCCCCCCAGCATTTTCAATGAATGCCCCCTGGTTCTAGTATTGTGAGAAAGAGAGAAAAATTTCTCTCTGTCAACATTTTCTACCCCATGCATAATTTTATAGATTCCCATCATATCCCCCCTCAGACGTCGCCTCTCCAAACTAAAGAGTCCCAAGCTAGTAGCCTCTCCTCATAGGGAAGGTGTGCCCAGTCCCTCACCATCCTCAAGCACCTTCTCTGCACTTTTTCTATCTCCTCAATATCCTTTTTGAGATGCGGCGACCAGAACTGGACACAGTACTCCAAGTGCGGTCGCACCACTGCTTTATATAAGGGCATGACAATCTTTGCAGTTTTATTCCCAATTCCTTTCCTAATGATCCCCAGCATAGAGTTTGCCTTTTTCACAGCTGCCATGCATTGAGTTGACATTCCCATGGAACTATCAACTAAGACGCCCAAATCCCTTTCCTGGTCTGTGACTGATAGCACTGGCCCTTGTAGCTTGTATGTGAAGTACAAGATCTCCTCTGGAGAAGCTGGCAATTAAGGCCTACTCTGGAGAAGCCAGACCCTGGGGAAGCCAGAATTAGACCAGCAATTAAATTAAACGACCAACGCCTGGACGTTCTTCTGAAGGCACAAGCTGCAAGTAAATTGCGTCATCATTACTGTCGTCTTCACTGTCGTCTCAGTGATAAGGGGGTGGATTTAAAAGGTGAATCTGGGGGAGGGGGTGCCTGCACTTAGCAATTGTCAGGGGTGCAATTGTTCAGCTAGCAGCACCAAAATTTCAGGGCATCGTTAGGAGACTCTCCTGGTGACACCACCCAGGTTTGGTGAGGTTTGGCTCAGGGAGTCCAAAGTTATGGGCCCTCAAATGTGTAGCTCCCATCTCCTATTCGCTCCCATTGGAAGTTTTCGTGAGAGTAACAATGTGCACACCAAAGGGATAGTGTCAGGGCAGTAGAGAAAAGGTACCCAGTGTCTTGACCTCCACATTGGTGCCAATTGCCAAATGAATGGTTTTCTGATATACTTTTTTTCTAAGTATTTCCAATCCATTTTGTTTGACAAATTTTCCTCTAAAAGAAATCACTTTAGCATAGCATGCCTGAGTTGTAAAAAGAAAAATGCCACATAGGCTAATGCCAGACTTTGGCTGCAAGCAGAACACTTCATTTTCCACAGCGGGTTCTGCCCCCAGGATTTCCTAGTCTGCTGTGATCAAAGTGTAACCCCTATGTTAAGAATGGGATGACCCAGAAAGGGGTGGAGTCTGAAAGAAGCAGAAGGCTGCAGAACTCATGAGGTTGGAGGAGGCAAAGCTACCAGGCTGGGACCTGGATCTATTATGATAAGCTCTTCACACCTTGTTTAAGGTAACTGCAGTGTTCTTGGGAACTAGTGGGAAGGGAGCTGTTTACTTTCTTTGCTATATTGTAAATGTTAGAATGTATTGTTTCAGGGCTTTTGGTGTGTGGATGGTGAGAGTTCTTTTGGGGACCTTCATCATCTGGAATCTACTACACCAAGTTTCTGGAGATTTCAGGAGCCACCCACTTGGAGGAAGAATTGGACTTGGCATTACAAGACTGTAAATCGAAGGACTTGAAACGCAACTTAACAGGACCGTGAAGTGTTATGTTCAAGGTTAAGTTTAATAAGTGTCATTTGTTGAGAAAAGTAAACCGTTTTGTTTTAAATTTAGCTGTTGCAACTCCTTCCAAGTTCTGCCCCACAGAACCCACCGTTAGAGGTTACAAAAGCATTTTGCTGCCTCTCTGATTTTGATCAGACTCAGTCGGACAAGCTTCTGTAGCAGATTGTATGGAGGCAGCAGGTAAAAATAGATCCTTGGACTGGACCCTATTCCCATCCTGACTGGTATTGTGGATGCTTCGCCCCAGGAAGACAAGGTGCTGAGTGGTATCAAAGGCCATCCTCCGGGGTTCCCCAACCAGCTAGCCCCCTTGTCACAGCCTGGGGACCCCCATCTTTGGAAAAAGGGGGAGCACTAGCCCTGCAGAAACCCAGCTATGGCGGGGGGGGGGGCTGTTACTCTCCATTAGCACAAGAGGAACAGATAGGAGGAGGGACACCCAATACTAGATCCATTTAACCAGCTGTTAAGTGGGCCATTATAACGCTCAGGTATTATTTGTGGGGTTCTCCATCGCCACTGTTGACTGGTCACTTTGTCCAGGATTGTGCTACAGAGCTGTGGAAAAGGTCAGAATGACAGAGCATACACTCTCTGCCCCAGAGAAACTGAGTCAGGGAGAATAGAAGAAGAGTTTGGATTTATACCCCACTTTTCCCAGCCAGAAGGAGTCTCAAAGTCCTTCCCTTCCTCTCCCCTCGAGAAACACCTTGTGAGGTTGGTGGGGCTGAGAGAGTTCTGAGAGAACTGTGATTGGCCCCAGGTCACCCAGCAGGCTTGATGTGTAGGAGTGGGGAAACAAGCTTCGTTCACCAGACAAGAGTCTGCCACTTGTTTGCAGGAGAGGAGAATCAAACCCGGTTCTCCAAATGACAGTCCACAGCTCTTAACCGCGGCCTATAAGTCTAATAAAATAAAATAAATAAAATAAACATTTCAATCAGTGAAGCTGCCTTTGTGCACATCTACCTACTGCAAAGGGGACACCAGAGGGTGATGTGTGTTTGTGTGTTTTGGGTGTCATCAATATGCTTCTGGCTTATGGTGACCCAATGAATTAAGGACCTCCAAAACATCCTAATGTTCTCAGCCTCGCTCAGGTCTTGCAATCTGAGGTCCAGGCCTTCCTTGACTGAGTCAGTCTCTCTCATCTTTTCCTGCTGCCTGCAACCTTTCCTAGCGTTATTGTCTTTCCCGGTGACTCTCATCTTCTCACAATGTGACCAAAGTACGACAGTCTCAGCTGAGTCATTTTAGCTTCTAGGGAGAGCACGGGTTTGATTTGGGGCAGGATGGGAAAACATCACAGCTGACTGGGACCGGTGTGCTGTGCTTCTCAGTTGCCCAGTGCACACCAGTGATGTAAAACGTTGGGAGCAGGGCAAGGAGCACTCACAGGACGGTGTCCCTGTCGTAACTGTGTGCAAGAGGGGGACGGGGATAGGGATGCTTTGTACTGAAGCAGTTAACAATGACGCTGCGCTGGAACCCTCGCCTTCCTGTGCGTGGTTACGAGATTGCCTGGAAAGCAGCTTAGTGTCTTCCCAGCATTCCGCCTTCCTAGGATACTGGACCAGTTAAGAAACCGAGTTCCTGCCACAAGATTTTAGTAGCATGATTTAGGGCATCTGTACAGTTCTTGACTCTGTGGGCCTCACTGTGATCTCATTCACAAAGAGTACATCCAGAAACATCCCACTCCCTGCCTGCAGATGGGCATGGGTGGTGAAGAACAGCAGCCCTCAAGTGGGCTAGTCCAATATGTGAAAATGAGGGTTGTTAGTTCCCCTCTGGCCACTGGTAGGGGCTAAGGGGAAGGGGGAGGTCAAGGACCTCAATGGGGTATAAAGCCCTTCAAAATATCCATTTTCACCACTAATCTCTGTTGTCTGGAGATTTCCAAGTCCACCTAGATACTGGAATCCCGAGTGAAGGTTGTTCAGAAAGCAGAACTTGGCCACTGGCGACAATACTGTTCTTTCTTCATTCCCACTCAACCCAATGATTAAAATGTGAAAGTTTTGTCTCCCAACTTCTGCATTGGGATCGACAGCCCTTCTTTCTCCTGTTGTGGTTTTTGCACCCTTTCTCCCGCCCCCCAGGCTGAAAACTTAAGCCTCTGCTGAGCTCCCCTCCCGCACTGGTGACACACTGAAGCTAAAACCCTTCAGAAATTATTTCTCGTTTTGCAGGTGTTTCTAGGAGTCAATGGGAAAAATGCAGGCTGTGTGTGCGTGCGTGCGTGCGTGCATGCGTGCAGATGGGGATTTCCTGTGGAACATGTACAGGGAGGAAGAGGTGGTGGAACGGCTGTACAAAACTGTTGGGATATGCACATAGAGATACTTAATTAGCAGAGTTAGGAGATCCTAAGAAAAGAGCCAGATACTTTGAGTTGCTTTATATAAAAGTTTACAAGCTAAAAACGGTAGGGTTACATGGAGTGAATCAAATAAATGCTGTACTTAAGACGACATCTTGACTGTACATCTGACTTCTCTGTGTTCCCGGCTCCCCCCCCAAAATGCCTAGGCAGCAACACTGTAGTAATATCTGGGGCATGGGTCCAGTGGTAGGATTCAAATAATTTAACAACCAGTTCCGAAAGGACTCAGTGGTGGAATTACATCAGTTCTCTGAACTAGACGAAAATTAGCTACCGGTTCTACTGAATAGGTGCGAATAGGCTGACTCCCACCACTGCATGGGTCCCCGTGTAATGCCCATGAGTGCCATTTTGCCCACCAATACCTAACCCACCAACTGTTTTTAGAAATGGGTGGGGCCACGGAGCTCCTAGCCAACAGTGTTTCCCATTGACCACTGGGAATCCGAATGCAGATAAAAATATTGCAGTTTTATCAGCAACTGCCAACAGTGTCAGTTTTATTCCCTTTCATTTCCCTTTCCCAGTTTATTTTTTCAGATTTGCCCCCTCTTCTCGGCTTCTGTGGCAGTCATTTTGGTGTTGCATCCCTCTGTCAGAATTCCCAAGGTGCCCACATGCCCAAAATGGCTGAGGTCTTCCTGTCTAGGAGGTGTTGTGATGCAGGGATGGGGAAGTGTGCCCGGTGCGCGCATGCGCCTCACGCCCCTCCAAGTCCCTGGAACGCCACGTCCCGCCCAGAACGTCCCGCCCCCTCCGTGAAACACCATGGGGCGCCTGCCTGGTCCATCACGCATCCCCCATCCCCTTGGCGCTACGCCTCTGCTGTGATGCCATATATTGGGCCACTGCTTGTGATGAGAACTCTGAATCCTGAGATATTCCAGGTGGGAGAAAAGAGGGAGACTTGGGGCTGCAGATTTCAGTGGCAGACATGCATCTGCTATAGATCACACAGTCCCAGCTTGAACACAGCAACTGACACTCTTGTGAAGGATAACATCTGCAGCGATGTGAGGCTGTGTGAAAAGCCTGTGACTGCCTATCCACACATCTGAAATGCCTCTTGATGCTTCAGTCATTCTGTCGTGAACACGCTCATGTGAACCAGCCCCTGCTATATTGCCTGGGTACTCCACTGCAAAGTTTTCCTTTTCTTAGGCCACGGCACCCAGAAAACCCCTCCCCCATATCCCCCTCTCTCTTTAGCTGGAGTACAAGACAAAGCGAACGGCCCTGTGGCTGTGTTTTGGGGCAGCTAAATTGGAATAAAGCCCAGGAGTCAGCTGCATGTGCCTTCTTTTCGCCATGTTCTGTCATCTGAGAAAGGGAGCCTGCCCTTCCCTACGGGGCTCACATGCCCATGGATTGCACATTTCTTTGCTTTGTGGACAAGACATCCCACACAACGCCTGTGCACATTTCCTACTGAGTACGAACTTGACTGGGAGCAGCTGCCTATCCCAGGTGTCTGGCAGGTGTTCTTGTATCACACATTTCACTGACGGTTATCATTAGATGCCCTTCTTTCTTTTCTTTTTTTGCCGTCAAGTCACAGGAGGGTTTTCAAGGCACGGGACATTGGGAGGTGGTCTGCCATTGCCCGCCTCTCTATTGCGCCCCTGGACTTCCTTGGTGTTCCCTCATTCAAATACTAGCCAGGGTTGGATCTGAGATAGTGGGACTGGCCCAAGGTCACCCAGCAAGTTTCTATGGCAAAGTGAGGGTTCGAACCCGGGTTTCCCAGAGCCTAGTGTGACGCCTTAACCTCCACATCATGTTGGCGCTCCTTCTACCCCACTTTTCCACAACTGAGACCCCGATGCAGCTTCGATCGCTGTTCTCCTCTCCTCTGTTCTATCCTCAACAAAACCCTCTGGGGCATAAGGCTGAGAGAAACTAATGGCCACAGTCTGGGGTGAGGCTGTTGCTCAGGGGCAGAGCCTCCGCTTGGCATGCACAAGGTCCCAGGTTCAAGGCCCGCCATCTCCACTTAAAAGGACCAGGCAAGAGATAGTGCGAAAGATTTCAGCAAAGCCCTTGGGGAGCTGCTGCCTGTCTGAGCAGACATCCCTGATTCTGATGGGCCACTGATCTGATTCAGCCCAAGGCAGCGTTATGTGTCCCTGTCTTCACAACCACCTGGCCGGCTTCCCTGGGACTTACATCAATAGAACAGGATTTGCTCATTTCCTCCAACTGCAACCCAAAACGATGACTGAAACGTTCTTCCCAAGGGGCAGAACAGAATGAGGGGGGATTCGGGGGTCCACAGAGACTGGCAAGGAAGCGCTTTCCCTTTCCACCAGAGGAAATGTTCCACAGAATCAAACCCTGTTGCTCAGGCTCCAAACGATGGGGCCCCCTCTAAAAATTAGCCTCCTCCTTCTGGGGTCAGCCTGCTGCTGGGGTAGCTCTGGCCACCAGCAGCTATGCAAAGCAGTTCTGCACAGGACCCTCCTCCGAGAGAACGTGCTGCGGGCCGTCGCCATCGTAAAGCAGGGATGTGAATCTGTTCTTGTCTCATCTCCTTTCCAAAAAGAACGTAGCCGGTAACGCTCATCTGTGTCCAGGTTTGCACGCTCTAAAGGTCAGGCCGTTTTACAAATTAAAAAATTCTTTGCGGTGTGCAATAAGAATTCAGATGTTCCCGTCCTTACACAGTCATTAGATGTGCGTTAATTTCTAGTATCACTGGATATATTGCAAGATATAAAAGAATTTCATGCAATGGCTCTTCATCATCCATTCTTTGGGCTATATAAGTGAGGCCGCTCTGCTGATTATTTTAAGATACACAAGGGAAAACATTTTCGTTCCACCTCTTAGCAACTGCTCAAAATCGTCCCCCCTAAAGTGCATGCGCAACTGTGGCACAATAGTCCATGTGAGATTTCAACATAGGAGTTTGAATTCCCTCTGAACCGTGACTCGGCCTAGCCTACCTCATAGTGGTGCTGTAAGGATTACAACAGGGGAGGGCAATGTTGGAATTCAAGAATCTTTCGCTCTTGTATGTGCCAGGAGCTAAAATAACTCAGGACCTATACCAGTGATGGCAAACCTTTTCGAGACCGAGTGCCCAAATTGCAACCCAAAACCCATTTATTTATCGCAAAGTGCCAACACAGCAATTTAACCTGAATACTGAGGTTTTAGTTTAGGAAAAACGGTTGGCTCCGAGGCGTGCGTTACTCGGGAGTCAGCTTGGTGGTAGTTGGTGACTTTGCTTTGAAGCAACCGTGCAACTCTTCCAACGGGTGACTCATGACCCTAGGAGGGTTTACTCAGAAGCAAGCCCCATTGCCAGCAACTGAGCTTACTCCCAGGTAAAGGATTGCACTTTAGTTCTTTGCATGAAAATCAGTGGGGTTTAACAGCACTTAACCGGGTTACTTACACTGCTTCCCCAAAACTAGGTCTTAGGTTTAATGCTAATAATTGAGCCCAGTGGCCCAGGCCAGCCTAGATGTGGGGGGGGGGGCTCTGTGCGTGCCCACAGAGAGGGCTCTGAGTGCCACTTCTGGCACCCGTGCCATTGGTTCGCCATCACTGACCTATACAAACTAATATACTACATTTATTGTTGGAAACCAGTTGCTAGATGGGGTAGACTAGAGAGAGAAAACACAGTTCCTTAATCTATTCTAACCCTAACCAGGATACAGTGGGATACAGGACCTGTGTCTTGCCCTCATGGTTGCAAGATGGACAAGTATGCATGCATGGGAGTGGAAGAAGGAGCAGGAAGGAAGGAAGTTTCCCTGACAGCATCAGTCTACATATCAAAGGGAGAGTGTTAGAGCAGTACAGAAATGATGTCCAGTGTCTTGACCTCTCTATATCTCTGACTCTCTAGTCAAGTCCCCCTCTGAAGTCTGAGGTTAAGAGACAACACAAAGACATGCATTTCTTTTATTTGTTGTTTATTATTGAAGATCCAAACAGGCTTACAACTTTGTTCTGTCCTCCTCCATTAGCCCCAACGCTCTGACCACACTAGCATGTTGGCCCAGAGATCCACGTAGGAAGAACAGGGTAACCATGTGATAAAAGGATGACTATGTGAGGTGGTGAGCACAAGACACTGCCTTGTACTGAATAAGGTCTTTTGCCCATCAAAGTATTGCCTACTCAAACTGGGAGAGGCTCTCCAGGATTTTGGGTATTTCACGTCACTTCCGGCCTGATCCTTTTAACTGGAGATGCCGGAGATTGAACCTGGAACCCTGTGCATGCCAAGCTGATGCTCTACCACTGAGCCACAGCCCCTCTCCTGACATGGCTTGTGCTGAGCTTGTAAGAGACGCTTCAAAGGGGCGCTTCTTGCTCTGAGTTTTGACTTCCAGATGCAAAAGCAAGCGGTTCTCAGACTTTCCTTCCACGCTTGGATGCCATT
The DNA here is from genome assembly GCF_021028975.2 of Sphaerodactylus townsendi. NCBI lineage: Eukaryota > Metazoa > Chordata > Lepidosauria > Squamata > Sphaerodactylidae > Sphaerodactylus > Sphaerodactylus townsendi. Next base: position 11,680,645 of record NC_059435.1, on the reverse strand, counting down.
TTAACAGCTGTCCAGGTCTCTTAGTTAAGGTAGCCAGATTCTCCCTGGCAACTAGCAGGGGTTGGGGGACAGCGTTACCAGATCCAGGTTGGAAAACTCGCAGAGATGTGGGGGTGGATCCTGGGGAGGGCAGGGATCTGTGTGGGGCACAGGGTCATCCAGCCCACTGTCCAGAGCACCCGTTTTCTCCAGGGAAAGGGATCTCTGTCGGCTGTGGGTGAGCTGTAATTCCAGGGGATCCCCAGGCACCACCTGGAGGTTGGCATCCCTGCTCTTATTCTGAGAGAGAGAGAGAAATGTGCTGATCAGTCTATCAAATATTTAAGCAACTTCCCAATATTTTGATATTTTAAAAATCCAGGACACTTGAATGCATCGTGCTTGGAAAATCAGTAGAGCTGTAACCACTGGCGCCAAAGAAGTTATGCCTGTATTTGTTTCCACTTTGCTTTTCTCTCCCCCTCATAAGCAGCCACCTTTGCCAGCCTCTTGGCCTTAATTACCGCTATCGGGAAGTCATTGTTTCAACCTTGTGCCCCTTTAATCAATTCCTCTCTTCCACTTGTCCCGTTGACTTCTCCCCTCAGCTCTAACCACATCCCTGGAGACAGGATTCATTGGTCGCCCATCCAACCAGCTAACAACACTGAACCATTGCCATCCATAACTCCAGGATGACATGGGTAAGTGTGAGGTTCCCAGGTCCTGACTGGAAAACTCACAGAGATCTGGGGATGGAGCCTGGGGAGGGCTGGAATCTCAGTGGGGTACAGGGTCATCCAGCCCACTGTCCAACGTGCCCATATTCTCCAGGGAAAGGGATCTCTGTAGGCTGTGATTCCAGGGGATCCCCAGGCCTCACCTGGAGACTGGCACCCCTGCCCTTCTTCGGAGAGAGAGAGAAATGTGCTGATCGATCTACCATCAAATATTTAAGCAACTTCCCAATATTTTGATAGTTTAAAAACCCAAGAGTTCAAATTCCCTCTGAACCATGACACAGCCAAGCCTGCCTCGCAGTTCTTTTCTCTCCCTCTCATAAGCAGCCGCCTTTGCCAGCATCTTGGCCTTAATCACCGCTATCGGGAAGTCATTGTTTCAACCTTGTGCCCATTTAATCAATTCCTCTCTTCTGATGTCCCTTTAACTTCTTTCCTCAGTCATAACAACATCCCTGGAGGCACCGGCTACACACCATTGCCACCAATACCTCCACGACGGCATGGGTAAGTGTGAGGCACCTTGCTTACTTTGCTCACATACATTCAGAGGAAAATGCTAATTATAATTATTATGGTCATTAAAGAGCAATTAAAAATACGCATGACATTTGGGGGGCCTGGGGAGAAACCAAGAGTCAAATCCCACTATGAAGCTCAGGTACATGAACCTGTTTTAAAGATTCCGTTTATACTTTATCAATTTGAACATCCTGAGCTTGTAAGAAATGCTTCCAAGGGGCACTTCTTGCTCTGAGTTTTGACTTCCAGATGAAAAGCAAGCGGTTCTCAGACTTTCCTTCCACGCTTGGATGCCATTTGAACAGCTGTCCAGGGATCTTAATTAGGGTGGCCAGATCCTCCCTGGCAACTAACAGGGGTTGGGGGATAGGGTGGGGGAAAGGGTGACCAGATCCAGGTTGGGAAACGCGCAGAGATCTGAGGATGGATTCTGGGCAGGGCAGGAATCTGAGTGGGGTACAGGGTCATCCAGCCCCCTGTCCAAAGCACCCATTTTCTCCAGGGAAAGGGATCTCTGTAGGGTGTGGATGAGCTGTAATTTCAGGGGATCCCCAGACTCCATCATAACCACTTTTTTTTTAACAACGCAGAAACCTGGCAAGGGGCGGCCATATCTGACTGCCAAAAAGAAATGTTAAAGGAAGGAGAGAATATATAAGGAAGCCCTCTAAATAAAAATAAGATTGTAACAACTTAGCAGCAAAACGTGATTTGAATCCACCTGGAGGAGATATAAATCTCTGTGTGGGAGAGCCATGGTGGAGTATGTATTAAGTTTCTGAGAGAACACGGAAGAAATGACAAAACAAGGGCAAATAAGTATGGCTAGTGCTCAGGCCAAACAAGTATAGGAGAGGAACCAACACAGATGCCTCGTTGTCGTTTAGAGACGAATCGGAGAACCGTATTAACGTAAAAGTGTGCTGTTTCATACCGATTTGCATGTTTTGTTAAAACAACATCATTTCTTTATGTTTGCCCCAGTTCTGACATTCTGGATAGCAATTTGCATGGAGCGTACAGTTAGCTTCCAAAAACAGCTACCCTGCCTATTTGGGCAAACCAGCTTCCCACATTCCAGGGAACCGACCTTGGTTCGCAAGGTGTATTACTAAACAAGCACTTTCAGGTCTGTGATCTAACCAGGCAATGGAACAAAAGCTTCTGGGCTTTTTTTGTAAAAGACCAAAGGTAATCTGACTTTGTTACTTGATTCTGTCACTATACTGTGTCAAAGTTGCAAGTGACTTAAGGGAACTCCTAGTAGGGGTTTCAGGGCAACAGAGGAGCAGAAGCGATTAGCCATTGCCTGTTTCTACATAGCAACCCTATGGGGTGTCATGGTGGTCTCCCTTCCAAGGACCAGGCAGGCCTGACCCTGCTTATGTTACACTCCAATCAGGGGGAAATTATTATTTCTTAAGAACACACCAAACATGAACAAAAACACGTTCAGAGCCAAAATCCCTTCAGCACTGAAGTCTGCTAACTGTCATCTCTAACTGTCATCTGCATTTCTCAGAATCCGACTCTTTTAAAGGGGCAGTAGCATCTAGACAATCCAGCATAAAACTGACACCCATTATTGTGCCCTGTCACCCTTGTTACCACGGAGTAACGAATTAAAATAAAATAAGCTCAAAGAAGCTCAAGCCGATATAGAATGAAATCAGAGAGATCTTTATTCGGCCAACTGCGGGCATGACAATATCAGGGGAGCCACACTAAAATGGCGGTGTGTTCTCACTTTTATAGTATTAATGACAAGCAATATCAAAATGGCAGCAAAGATTACACCCCAAAATGCCCACATCATCAATCAATCACACAAAAGGTGGAGATTTCCCCTGTTCCCACAGCCCTTTGGGGTTGTCCAAGATCCCCATTGGAAGATGTCATTATTTCACTCTTTGACGTTACATAAACCAAAAACCCTAGTTCCTCTTATCATGTATGTTTCAAGTTGCTCTATTTCTCAGACAAAGAGCCTGAACTTTCTCATAGGCTTTCCTATTCTCAGGAAGAGGGCAACTTTTAAGGTATCTTTTGGGTACAACAGGATCTCAAAAACAGTTTACTTTGCACATTTTGTATAATTGTGAACAATGGGACATTCTTGGAGCTATTAAGCTATGTTAGCAATAGAAAAGAATAGGTTTAAGGCTTGCATGATTTCTTTGGTCAGGTCAGCTGCATTATGGTTGCCATCTCTCCATTATAGGAAAAATAATGGAGGGAAAGAAGAAATAGCCTTTCTTGTTAAATCCAAAACCCTTTTCTCTTTCTCTACTTTCTCTTTTCCTTCTATCTACATTCTTTTTCCTTCTTTCCGCTTTCTATCTTCTGCGCCTACACCCTCAGCTTCTGAGACCTGGTGGGGTTGGGCTAGCCTGGGCCCTCCAAGTCAGGGGTGAAGGGAGTAATGGCCACACAGTCATAGCCATGGGGGTTGGTGGGCTGCAGAAAGGAAGGGAAAGGGGCTCAAATTCAAACGGTCTCCTCCTCCCTTATGGGCCATTTAGCCTGTGGCTGGGATCCTCCTCCTAAAAGTCCATCATCAGAAATTTTGACAAGAGCCGACCATTACGATTTATTACAAGACTTTCAGATGTTTATAGTTTCCTCAGGACTCAGCACACAAATACCAGCTAACAGATGTGCTTTGGGCTGCCCCTTATGCCTTTCCCCGTCCTAATGGTTTTTAGCTGCCCAGTGACTATAGAACCCAGTCTCTTTCCAGTCAGCCTATCAGCAAACCAGCAACGCATCTCTTCTTCTTAGTTTGCTTTCACAGAAATTCAACACATAACACTCCCCGTCCAGATCTGAAGCCAATTCCTCGGGGATACTCTAACACAGGGTCCTTCCTGCACAACCAAAACTTATGGAGGCAGGAAATAAGACGTTTCCTCCACAGAGTCTGCGTTGTTTCCCCCCCAAACATTTCATTTCCAGCCTAAAAAAGTTTTAAATGAATCCCTGTTCAAAACGATTTTCTAGTTGGAACGTTTTCAAAATGTCTTCAGTTGCTGTGCGATCTATTGACCTCATTTCCCATGCTTGTCTGTTCCCTGAACCTCTTCCTCGGCGCTATTTTCTGAGCTCACTCAGTTCCCCCTCATCTCTTTATTGTTTATTGGTGGTGGGGATTTTTGAAGCATTGAGTATACAAGGAGTAGAGAACGCAGCACGAGGCTGTGAATCGTTGAAGCACTGATTTAACACAGCCCTCAAAAAAAGAAAAGAAAAAGAGAGAGAGAGAGAGAGAAATCACATAATGGTGGCCATGAATCTTTCCCACTGCATAGTTGAGTGAAGACATACATTGCTGTAAAGGGGAGGGTTGAAAATGTTTTAGGAGATTTGTGCGGAAAGGGCTCTGGACTCAGCAAACCGGAGCCTCACAATCAGTTTGGCCCAAATGGGTATTTGTAATGTGGAGCATAGAGTTAGCTTCCAAAAACAGCTACGCTGTCTAGTGTGCAAACCACCTTCCCACATTCCAGGTTATCTGTCGCATGGTGTATTATTAAACAAGCACTTTCAGGTCTGTGATCTAACCAGCAATGGAGCAAAGGCTTCTGGGCTTTTTTGGTAGAAGACCAAAGGTAATCTGACTTTGTTATTGATTCTGTCACTATACTGTGTCAAAGTGGCAAGTGACTTAAGGGAACTCCTCGTAGGGGTTTCAGGGCAACAGAGAAGCAGAAGCGATGAGCCATTGCCTGTTTCTACATAGCAACCCTATGGGGTGTCATGGTGGTCTCCCTTCCAAGGACCAGTCAGGCCTGACCCTGCTAATGTTACACTCCAATCAGGGGGAAATTATTATTTCTTAAGAACACACCAAACATGAACAAAAACACGTTCAGAGCCAAAATCCCTTCAGCCCTGAAGCCTGCTAACGGTCATCTCTAACTGCCATCTCAGAATCCGACTCTCTTAAAGGGGCAGTAGCATCTAGACCAGGGGTCTGCAACCTGCGGCTCTCCAGATGTTTATGGACTACAAATCCCATCAGCCCCTGCCAGCATGGCCAATTGGCCCGACTGGCAGGGGCTGATGGGAATTGTAGTCCATGAACATCTGGAGAGCCGCAGGTTGCAGACCCCTGATCTAGACAATCCAGCATAAAATTGACACCCACTATTATGCCCTGTCACCCTCAGCTTCTGAGACCTGGTGGGGTTGGGCTAGCCGTTTCTCCCTCCCCCGGGCTGAAAACTTAAGTCTCTGCTGAGCTCCCCTCCTCCACTGGTGCCACACTGAGGGTACAACCCTTCAGAAATGATTTCTCGTTCTGCAGGTGTTCTAAGAGTCAATGGGAAAACAAGCAGTGGTGGGGTGTTGTAGGCGCAGAAGAAGCAGAAAGTCAGAGCAAGTAGAAAGTCAGAGCGAGTGGAAGAAAGTCAGAGAGAGACAGATAAAAGGGTTTTGGATTTAACAAAAAAGACTATTTCTTCTTTCCCTCCATTATTTTTCCTATAATGGAGAGATGGCAACCATAATGCAGCTGACTTGACCAAAGAAATCATGCAGGCCTTAAACCTATTCTTTTCTATTGCTAGCTTAGCATAATAACTCCAAGAATGCCCCTTTGTTCACAATTATGCAAAATGTGCAAACTAAACTGTTTTTGAGATCCTGCTGTACCCAAAAGATACCTTAAAAAGTTTCCCTCTTCCTGAGAACAATAAGAAAAGCCTATGAGAAAGTTCAGGCTCTTTGTCTGAGAAATAGGACAACTTGAAACATACATGATAAGAAGAACAAGGGTTTTTGGTTCATGTAACGTCAAAGAGTGAAATAATGACATCTTCCAATAAGGATCTTGGACAACCCCAAAGGGCTGTGGGAACAGGGAAAATCTCCACCTTTTGTGTGATTGATTGATGATGTTGGCATTTTGGGGTGTATTCTTTGCTGCCATTTTAATGTAGCTTGTCATTAATACTATAAAAGTGAGAACACATCGCCATTTTAAAGTTGGCTCCCCTGATTTTTGTCTTTGCCCGCAGTTTGCCAAATAAAAATCTCTGATTTTATTCTGTATCGGCTTGAGCTTCTTTGAGCTTCTTTATTTTAAGCCGTTACTCCGTTGTAACAGTGTGTGTGTGTGCAGATGGGGGATTTCCTGTGGAACATTTGCAAGGAGGAAGCGGTGGTGGAACGGCTGTACAAATCTGTTGGGATATGCACATAGAGATACTTAATTAGCAGAGTTAGGAGATCCTAAGAAAAGAGCCAGATACTTTGAGTTGCTTTATATAAAAGTTTACAAGCTAAAAACGGTAGGGTTACATGGAGTGAAACAAATAAATGCTGTACTGTTCTGTTCTGTTCCAGTAGGCCTGCTGACGATGGTGCAGCTGCAGAGCTAGATCACAGGTTTATTGTGCAGTCCAAGAAATGGAGGGCTATGCAGTTTTCCACTTGGTAAATATGTGAAAGATTCCTACTACTCTCATCATAACGCTGGGAGCAATCGTAGCTCGGTATCCATTTGTATGGATGGAAGGATTTCAATGGCGATGGCAGCAAATCAAGTCATAGCCGACTTATGGAGACCCCGTAGGGCAGTGGTGGCAAACCTATGGCACGCGTGCCAGAGGTGGCACTCAGAGCCCTCTCTGTGGGCATGCACACATAGAGTTCATCATGTGGGGGGAGGCAGAAAATAGCCCCCCATGCACATCTAGGCTTGTCTGGGCTGCTGGGCATGACGTGCATGCACCTCGGTGAGCAGGGAGGACTCAACTGGCAGGCCTGGTGCCTGTGCTCCGGGTGGCTGCTGCCTGAGGTGGGGGCAGAGGCAGAGGCAGAGGCAGAGGCAGAGGCAGAGGCAGAGGCAGAGGCAAAGGCAGAGGCAGAGGCAGAGGCAGAGAAGGCGGAAATGCTAGAGAGGTGCAGAGCGGAGCCAACCATTTTTTCTAAACTAAAACCTCAGTATTCAGGTTAAATTGCTGTGTTGGCACTTTGCGATAAATAAGTGGGTTTTGGGTTACAGTTTGGGCACTCAATCTCAAAAAGGTTCGCCATCACTTGCCTCTTCAAGGCAAGAGACAGTCGGAGCTGGTTTGCCATTGGCTGCCTTCACGTCGTGACACTGTTTTTTCTTGGAGGTCTCCCATCCAAATACTTTCCAGGGCTAGTCCTGGCCAACAGCTGAAATCTGACAAGATAGGTCAGTCTGAACTGTCCAGGGCAGGGCAAGGGTTTCATGATCAGAGGTTCATTTGAAACACGCTCCTCCTCCCCCACCACTCCAGTGTATCTTGGAGGCATCTACAACTACAGCCAACTGATTTTTCTTGTTGAGTTCATAAGGATAAAAATGATCCATTTTCTATCCAACCTGTTTTTGTGTGAGCCGGTGTTCTGGGTGTGCTTCTGAATGAGTCCAGAGAGAGGTCTCATGCAGAGATGCAGCAGTCATCCTTTTCTGCCCATGAACACTGTGAGATCTTTGCTTTGATTATTTGCTCTCCCCAATCCTCTAGATGTGCTCTTAAGAGAATTATGAGTTAGAGCACAGGTGTCAAACTTGCGGCCCTCCAGTTGTTCATGAACTACAATTCCTATCAGCCCTTGCCAGTATAGCCAATGCTCATGTTGGGAGGGACTGATGGGAACTATGGTTGTATTGTATTGTATTGTATTGTATTATTTGATTTGTATACCGCCCTCCCCCAAAGGGCTCAGGGCAGTGAACAAACATCAATAATCATAACATCAAGCAACAAAACATCAATAAACGAAGGATCAATAAACACAACATTATAAACATAGCATTATAAACAACAAGAACATCAATAATCATAACATCATAAGCTATAAGCAACAATAATCACAGCAACATATATAATCAACAGAGATAGACATAACAAGCATAGATGGTGACTTTCCCATTCTATAGCCTAATGTATACCCCATCTTTCTATGCTCCAAATTCATAACTCATGTGGGCCTGGTTGTCACAGACTGCAGAACACAGGACTTGGCAAAAGGGCTATCTGGGAACATCTGGAGGGCCGTGGGTTTGACACCCCCGGGTTAGAGCCAGGACTGAAAGTCAAATTCCAGATGTTAAAAAGTGTCTGTTCTGCTTCACTATGAAATGGCCTGGCAAACATTTCAAAAATAAAGATCTATTAATGCCTGTAGAGATATAAAAGTAACAACATAGTAAAAAAGACTTGGCATTGATTTTTGAAATGTTTGCTTTCCCCCCCCCCGCCCCGTATATTTACATGTAGTTATGATGTTTGGCCACTAGATGTCATCTGAGCTTGCTAAAGCTTTATTCTTCAAGGGTACCACCAAAACTTCTCTGCCATGCCATGCCGTTTCATAGTTAGAGCTCTTCCTTAGCAGATGTCAGTTTGGAAAGTATCCTTCGAAGGTAGCTCATTTGCAAAGCATCAGCAAGACTACGGGCGCTTTTCTGGCCATAGTTTCAAGGAACTGTCCCAAAAAAATATGCATTTCTTCAGGAAGAAAAGTACCATTTCAAGTAACGCGCACCTATAACCATATTTTTTATACTTTATGCCAATAAAGGTGTTTGTTTGTTTGTTTGTTTGTTTGTTTGTTTGTTTGTTTGAAGTAATGCACACCATTTATGTATGCAGTACTTACTCCAGGGCTGTTAGCTTCACAATGAGGTTTCCCTGCAGTTTTCTTTTCTCACAGGGATTCTCCTGTGAAGCGTCCCTACCCAAGCCCCATTCCTCTAGTGTTCTCTCTGGAAAAGAGACAAAAATTTGATTTGGGAAAGCAGCGCAGGTGCTCCTTCTCTGGTTTTTGTCCTCCATCACCAGGTAGTCAAAAGGTGGTTTCTGAACACAGAGGTGTCTACTCATGCCATGACTTGTGACTGTAGCTTCAGTCGTTAGTACGCCTTGGGGCAATTCCCAGGGGTGGAAAGAGAAAACCCATTCACCAATCCCCCCCCCCTGGCCCTGCAGACCCCCAATTTCACCTCTGCTAAGGGCAGCCAAGGGATTCTCGACAGGGTCTGTGATTCCAAGAGAACACCTGGCTGGACCATCACAGTGGCACAGATGGAGTTCTAGTGGAGTCAGGTAAGCCTTCAGAAAGGAAAGAAGGAAGGAAAGAAGGAAGGAAGGAAGGAAGGAAGGAAGGAAGGAAGGAAGGAAGGAAGGAAGGAAGGAAGGAAGGAAGGAAGGAAGGAAGGAAGGAAGGAAGGAAAAGGAAGGAAGGAAGGAAGGAAGGAAGGAAGGAAGGAAGGAAGGAAGGAAGGAAGGAAGGAAGGGAGGGAGGGAGGGGGGAGGGAGGGAGGGAGGTAGGTAGGTAGGTAAGTAGGTAAGTAGGTAAGTAGGTAAGAAGGTAAGTAAGTAAGTAAGTAAGTAAGTAAGTAGCTGGGCAAACATGCAGAGGTGCTGGTTTGGTTTAGGGCCAGAGGGAATGAGAGAAGAATTCAGTAGACTGCTGGAACAGGTAAGGAAGTCGAAGAAGAAGAAGAAGAAGAAGAAGAAGAAGAAGAAGAAGAAGAAGAAGAAGAAGAAGAAGAAGAGGAAGAAGAGGAGGAGGGGGAGGAGTAGGAGGAGGAGTTTGAATTTATATCCCCCCTTTCTCTCCTGCAGGAGACTCAAAGGGGCTGACAATCTCCCTTTGCCCTTTCCCCCTCACAACAAACACCCTGTGAGGTAGGTGGGGCTGAGAGAGCTCTGAGAAGCTGTGACTAGCCCAAGGTCACCCAGCTGGCGTGTGTGGGAGTGTACAGGCTAATCTGAATTCCCCGGATAAGCCTCCACAGCTCAGGCAGCAAAGCTGGGAATCAAACCCAGTTCCTCCAGATTAGATACACGAGCTCTTAACCTTCCTCACATGCCACTGCTGCCTCCGCATTACGCCAAAATAATGCATTTTCAAACCACTTTCCCAACTGTTTGCAAGTGGATTTTGCCATTCCGCACAGCTTCAAAGAGCACTGAAAGCAGTTTGAAAGTGCATTATTCTGCATGTGCGGAATGAGCCTTAGGTTAGCTGAAACCATAAATATAGAAGAATACTCAGAAAAATAGTGGAAATATACCTTTTGGAAACATTTATTTGCAATAAGTTTGAGTTGCTGGGAATAACTATCCTTTTCCACTTAACCTTCTTTTTTGTTTTCTTTTTCTGTACCTCCTGCCCTCCGCTAAGTTAGAATGTATATAGAAGTATATTGACCCAGCTTAGGAAGCTGAGGAATTGAAAAAAAAAACACTGGATGGTTTATGTCTGATGAACAAGGAAAAGGTTGATATCAGCTCACAACACGTGGACTGTGTAAGGCTGAACACACTCAAATGAAGTTAACTTGAACAAAAGAACTTTATTGACTTGCGTTGCCCTAACTACAGGGTGCTGGAACTGAGGATTCGTGCCCTCAGTTCCAGTATTTATTAAATTTCTGAACTCAACAACAACCAATCAGCTTCCTCCCCCCGCCCAGTCTCTGGCCTCTCATTGGCCATGAGGCTCTGGTGAGATGTAGCTTCTCAGTTTGTTTTCCCGCTCTTTTTGAAAAAGGCGGGAGTTGGTGCATGCTGGGAGTTGCAGTCCTGACAGACTGTTTTATTTCACTCTCATGGCAAAATGGTCAATTCAGACTGTTGGGAAGTTGCTTCCTCAGCCAAGTTGCCATTTGAGGGTTTTTTTTTTTCAGGTTAGTTACACAGGGGAATTCACTTTTTTCTTGATCCAAGTTGTTTTTGAGGTGGTTAATCTCTGCAATTAGAATTCTATAGTGAATATTGGCTAGGCAGTTACTAATATTTGAGTCCATTTCCCAATCCGTTGGTAACAACTTATAGAATAAACCACAAAAAGTCTCTCAAACGCCTCACGCGTTTCAAAGCGTTTTCGTTGATGTCTTCCTCAGGAGAAGAATTTCATTCATTTTCTTTCACACATTTCTTATTTGCCATATAGATTTTCTATAAAATATAGTTGAATAATACTTTCAACATTTTGTTGCATACATCATGATATTTGGAACTTTTAAAACACATTTTTAGACATTTTTAAACATATTAAACATTTTTACTATTTTTAATTTTAAACAAAAGCTTTTGTTGAAAGTATTATTCATCTATATTTTATAGAAAATCTATATGGCAAATAAGAAATGTGTGAAAGAAAATGAATGAAATTCTTCTCCTGAGGAAGACATCAACAAAAACGCTTTGAAACGCGTGAGGCGTTTGAGAGACTTTTTGTGGTTTATTCTATAGGTTGTTACCAACGGATTGGAAAATGGACTCAAATATTTTGTAAAAAGAATTATTGGGTGCAAGTAGAACCTATTTCTTAGTTGGTTGAGCCATGGATATGGTCTTTTTATTTTTGAATGTCATATATGCATACTTTATGAATTGTCATACTAAAATGTGTTGAAAAGAAATCATATATTACATATTATATTGGTCAAGTGCAACCTCCGTCTAAGTGTGTGACGCGTTTTTTGGTTTTCAACAGTTTATGTTACACACAATTGGTGTTTATATATAGGCAATTACTAAGACTATCAATAATAGTGGGAGTTAATACACAATAGGTATAGCCTTTAGTGATCACCCTGGCACATCTAAAAATGAAGGACCATTCTCAAGTGCCCCATCATTGACTGAACAGGTAATTGTGGGAGAGAACCTACTAATGGTACCTGCATGAGGGAAGAGAGTTTGGAGCTTAGAACCACTTGGCATGCCTATTACTTTAAGACAACTTCCTAAAGCAGAAGACACAGACATATTCTTTATTTTTTTCTCTTTATGAGTTGCTCCTTCTTGTTCAGATCAGGTCTCAGCACAATGACGTAGCATTTGGGGAAGAAGATACATGCCAATAAGCCGGCACTGGAGGTTAAGATGGAGAAGACTTCCACAGCAACCATATATTTCCCCTTGGTGCTCCAGTAGGTGGGAACAAAGGTCATCCACACGCTGCAGAAGACCAGCATGCTGAAGGTGATGGATTTGGTTTCATGGAAACTATCTGGTAACTTCCTGGCTAGGAAGGCCACAGTGAAGCTCACAACTGCCAAGAACCCCATAAAGCCCATAGGGACTCTATTTTTTTAAAGTAGAACAATTATTTTGCCACTGGACTCCTTCATTACATTCCACAATGATTTCTCTAGTATCTGAGTGTATATCAAAATGGGGGAAGGGAGGAAAGGTTGCAAGCCACACAGTGCAAAGAGTGGCTTGAAAGAGGGAGCAGGAGACTACTATCAACCAAGCCAGTCTTCCCCCGACCCATTTCCTCATCCTGGACCCTGGCTTGGTAGCCATGAAAGCTATAATCACAATGATGGTTTTGGCCAACACGCAAGAAGACATGCCACTGAGAAAAATGGGATGCCAAAATGCAGCTCTTTTGATCCGGATGAGGCAGGTCCCGCTTTCTCTGTGGGTCTCTCCAAATGAAGGGGAGCAAAAGCACAAAGGGAAGGCCATAGGGAAGAGAGAGAGACGAGGAGAATGTAGGAGAGGCTGTGGTTGTTGGCCTTCACAATAGGTGTGTTCTGATGCTTCACAAAAGTTCCCAAGACCCAAGCTGTGATGAAAGAAAGGGAAAGAGCAAAAATAGCCAAACTTGTCCCTAAAGGCTCTTCATAAGACAGGTAGCTGACATCTTTGGGAAGGCATAAATCTTGGTGGCTGTTAGGATAATGATCTTTGAGGCACTGGAAACAGTCATCCATGTCTGAAAATTAAAATGTTGGTTGCTGCAGGATAGACTTATGTACAATGCTTTGCTTCTATTTTATGGTTGTGTTTCCATACCAGCCCATGATAGAAAAGGTGTTCTGCTTGAAGACAGTGATGCTATTCTCCCAACCCTTGGAGTGCCTTGCAGTGCAATGCCAAAATGGGAACCCATTCTCTGTACAGGGTCAGTGCACCTACAAGGACACATAATAAGTAAAAACTTGTGCATGTGTTCTGTTGTTTTGATTGTTGAGTGCTTGTGTACCCCCATTGTTCCTTATTAAAATTTTTAAACTTTATTTTCTCTCCTGCAGAATTTTCTTGCAAAAGCTGTTTTTTGTAAACATAGGCAACCAAGATCTTGAGCTTGCACAGCCTTTTGCTAAGCCAAGAGTCTGCTCTCACTAATTCCCAATCTAAAAGGGAGAAACTCCCACCATTTTGGGAAACAGTTGTATTGCCATTTTGATATTGGTCTTCATTATTTATAAGCTACTTTGACTCTTGCTTTGCAAGGAAAAAGTAAGATAAACTATTCTAATAAATACGTACGTTACAAAATACAGTGTAAAGCAATCAGCACTTGTCAGGTTTGAATGAGAACTAAGACTCTGAAATGGGGAAGATTATCACTCTACTTACGCAGTTATAATTGCACTACGCCAGTTGAGTACAGTAGTTGCTTGAATTTTAGAAGTTAATGTCGCAAGGGAATCCCTACTCAATGAGAGGAGGTGGTCTTTCTGTCCCTGAATACCACGCCTGTCACTGCCCTTTATGAGTATGCTGTCTTTCGTTTCCTTCTATCCATCAAATCAAATGCTGTACACAACAGTGCACCTACTTCAGAAGCTCTGTCAAACTTCATTCTCTTACCCACTATCCACATCATTGCAGAAAATTGCACAATATTTTTCAACCAAATGGAAAACTGTGTCTACCTGCTATAACATTCATGGTCCCAATTAAAGTTCAGATTAAGTCTATAAAATATTTACATCACTTACCTGTCTGGTTTGATATTTTCCCTTTTGGACATGCAACACAATCATAGCAGCAAAATGGTTTCCCTTCTTTCTTTGTCTTACTACGACCCAACAGGCATGGGTCGCTACACATGGAAAGGGGCAGCATCTGTAATCAAGGGAAAAGAAGAGTGTTGAACCATTCAAAACATATCCCTGAGGACGTGTACCACAACAGCCAAGTATTTCTTTTCTGCCAAACATGTCTACAGTACAGTTCGCATTGATTGCAGTCTTTTAACCATACCACACAAGTCTACCGTTCATGGAACCCTTTTACCCACCCCATTCCAGTCTAGAGCAAAGGTAACACATCTCATATGCTTTCATAAGTCACCCTTAGCTTGGCAGAAATAGATGTGTTTCTGTTTAAATTGTGCTTTTGTGAAGATTGAATCCCGATCCTGGGGAATCCCAAACTTGCTGCATTCATTTAGATCTTTGAATTCGTTCTGGCTCACTTTCTTGCTATTCTTTTTGTTTTCCAGTTAGTATTGCAGCTGAAGCAGTTCTGGTTTTACAGTGTATTCATTGCACACAACTTATATATGCAGGATATGGGAACACAAATCTTGCATAAAATAGTTGCATTCTCTAGGAATAATTAGACATTAGGAAATATACATAGTGTGAACATGAAGACTTGCTTGTTTCACACAGAGGCAAGAAAAAATTAGCAAGGGTTTTTCTACACAGAACATCAGGGAGAACAGCTTTGAAACCATCTCCTAGCTCTGCGGTGTTTGCCACTTGAACATTTGAAGTTAGAATTCCCTTCTGCACACGCAAAATAATGCTTTTGAACATTTGAAGTTAGAGGCCCCTTCTGCACACGCAAAATAATGTGTTTTCAAACCACTTTCACAACTGTTTGCAAGTGGATTTTGCCATTCCGCACAGCTTCAAATAGCACTGAAAGCAGTTTGAAAGTGCATTATTCTGCATGTGTGGAAGGAGCTTGAAACTCATTGACACTTTTTTGGCATTAGCTTTACCAGATTGCCCATCATGGCAATCCATCTCCCACCCCTTTCTCTGTGCCACCACGGTTGGTAGTCACACCAGCTGGAGCAAACATGTGGTATGAAGCCCCCAAGTTAAATGATCTTTCATCATTTTTGACTAAACCCAAAAGATGTTTCACTTCTTTCTTGTGAATTGTCTAGAAATTCTCCTAATATTGTTGAGTTTTAGCATAGAGATTGGGGAATTCTTAGAGTGCCACAATGCTGTTCTGCCCCATCCCCCATTTTCTTCTACCTCTGAAGGGAGAAGCCAAGCTAGCAACTCTAGTTGGAGGGGATCTAGTTCAGAGTATAAATAACAGACCATAACTCTTGAAATGTGCTTGGATCTCACCTGGTTGAACCTGCTGGGCCATTTGATGGCCTCTTTGTGGATAGTGAGCACTTTGTATGGGACAGCCCCAGGGTCTATCTTCCCAACTTTGACTCTGAAAAAGGACTGGTTTGGGAATGTGACCCAATTGATGATATCAAATCCAGCTATCAATTCTCCATTTTGATTGAAAGCAATCTTCTCCCCAGCGCTGTTGTTGAACGAGACTCCTCTCAGAAAAAGGTGAAGCTAAGCAAGGAGAGGTAGAAAACCAACTTTAAGTTTAGGAAATGGAAACAAAGTCTCTGTCTTCTTAAAGAGAAATATGAAGAGAATCAAGTGCTCAAGTTGGAAAAAAGTTCTTTCAGTTAGGATTGGAGTGAATTAGCATGAAAACCAAAGGGGAAAAAAATGTTAAATAGCATTACTGCATGTGCAGGATTAGCAAATAGCTGGTATGTAGTAGATAATAGAATCTCTTGGAAAAATTAGTGATCTGCTCCCCCTGCACCCCAAAAGTTTTTATGGCTGGAGCATTTGGATTCAATTGACCCATCCAAAGCTGTATCCACATACCGTTGTAGTCATCTTTCCCCACCTTTTCTTCCAATATCTGAAAAAAATTGGCTCCATTATAGCCAATTGGGAAATATTTGGGGCACTGGGAGGACCTATTTAAAATGTATCAAAGTGACATTTGCAGATTATTCACAGGTGATTCTCTTTACAAGAACCCCCAAGTTGGTAAAGACTGTGTTCTGGTGTCCAATTTTATGAGCCCACAAAGAGGGAATCCCCATCCATCCTTAACTGTTCCCAAAGGAGGACAAATGAGGGTTCATGAATTGGACGCCCTGACCTAAACGGAATCAAAGTCTTCAGTTCTTATTGGGATCCACAGCAGCCATACTGCAGATTTGATGCCTTTGCCTAGACACAGACACAGACACAGACACAGACACGCACACACACACACACACACCGCCAAGCATCACAAAAGCTTCCTATAAGATTGCTATGGTGAGAATTTTCTCTGTGTGTGTTTTAGGTCTATGAAAATTTGTTTCTTTGTTCTTTTCTATTGTTCTTTTGTGTTGAGAAATGCTTTGTTACGTCTGGTTACACTGAGTTGCACAGTGAGTTATTGTGCCTCACCAAACTAATTTCAGAAAGCATGTTCTGCATATCTGCTGGGCATAAAATAGAAGCTATGGCACACCTAGGAGACGGTTATTGATAAGAATCTTGGTGAAGACACATCTTATTCTTCAGTTTAGAACATGTTGATGTACCTATATGTATGGTGAACTTTCTACCTTTGCTCACTCTGAATAGATAGAAACAGCTGTTGATCCAGGAGCTTCTTTCTCTGTAACCCTTATTAACACACTCTTCATTTACACAGGAACACAAAGCAACTGGCTGTCAAACGGAAGCTCAAGCTACCCTGTCCTGAGAGAGACATCTTTCTGTTGTCTTGGACATGATGGACCCAAATGTATTATGAGGTTTCTGGCCTTGTTCTACTCAGGGTATTACCAGAAATGGCTGTTGATTCAGAAGCTTCTGCCTTCCTTTATTGCCCATTACCGATTGCTTGAATCTTTGTAAATGCATGGCATGTAAGGCATAGGCTACAGCATAGACAGCATCATACACACTGCTGCTGTGGCCAGTCATGCTCATTTCAAAAACGGTCTTGGGAAGATTCTCCAGTTTCTCTCTCCCAGTGCACATTGGCTCACCATTCGCCTCCTCCACGGTTTCGGACAAAGAACAGACAAATGCCTTTTCCCAGAAGTCTTTTATGAAGCCATCTTCACTGTCCACTGTAGGGTTTCTCATCTGCAAAAATTCCTGGAATCTGATCGATTTCTTGGAAGGAATTGAGAGAGAGATTGCCCCGTGGATGTAGCATATGCTCCATCCTCTTTGAAAGGCAAGTGAAGTGAACTCCATGTCGGCCGTCATAATCCAGACTTTCGTCTTCATGGGTACGTCATCAAATGCTAAGAAGTTCAGCAATGTTCTCATAACTGCCATGGTTTGACTTCCACCACAGACAACTACTACATTGGCTGAGCTTCTCATGGCAAAGCTAAACAAATCTCTCCCTTCTGATATCATATCTGCAATCGCAGTGGAAAATTTTATGGAGGGAAATTTTTCTATGAAATCAAAGCAGATGTTTCTCTTAGAAAATATGGGAATCACATCATGTATAAAACTTTCCCCATGGAGATCTTCTGTATACATCATCCCAATCCATGTCCAACTGAAATGCAGCAGTAATTGGAGAATCCCCATATATTGATGGGCTCCATTTGGAAACATGTGGTGAAAGGAAGCAGGTTGGCTTTGGTCACTCTTCACTGGAGTAGAAGCGTACGTTACCTAAGAAAAGGAAATGCAAAGAACTGTTACAAAAACAAATGTTATAGTATGGTAGGGGATTGAATTCCCCAACTGGAACATGTGAATCCAATTTTGAGTTGGATGCAGGCAGCTTTCCCTCTCTTTCTTGCCTGATTTCTCTCTGTGCAGCAATACCCCACCTTTCTACAGAGTTTTGGTCAGTGCAGAACCCTTAATACCCAGCAGAGACCTTCTGGCAGCCCAAGGGGAATTTTTCTACCTTTCTCAAGAGCTGAAAAACTGTCTGGATACATCTGCCTCTTAACATGTCAATTTCTGACTTTACTCAGCTTTCATGAAGCATTCAAAATGTATGGATGCCGGTAGGTTGCTCCATGGCCATGTTCAGTTTGTTAAGGTCAATGTGGCATCTAGCCAAATACATACACCAGAGAATATATACATTCATAAAAATCACCTCAGTCCTAAAATAGCCATGAAGATGATATAAGGATTGTTATTATTGCCATAAGATGATATAAGGATTGTTATGTACAGAATCACCTGTTGAGGGTTCCTTATCAAGTGTATTAACACTTCCCTTGAAGAAGGCAGACGAAAACGCGGTAATCCGCGCGAAGTGTTTGGGAAGTACAACGGAGCGGAATCGCAGTCACAGTGGGTGACATTGACGCAATCATATTTACAAGATTATGGACATTGTTGGTTTAACAATTACATGATTATGGACTTGAGAGAAGGTTGTCTTGTAATAAATGGTTACATGAATTGGATTTAAAGTGGAGATATATGTGTTATGGAGATATAATAGTTTGATCAGTCTAACAGCCAACAATTTGACATACTTTACAAGTAACTAATAGACCATTTGGGTCAACATTTATCTTTAGCCATAATAAAATAGATGCAAAGCAAATTGTTGTTTTGACGGTCTGCATACTTGTTTCTAGCCTCATCAACAAATGAGCGGCACATTTAGGAATGTGAAGAACTGCTCTAGGGAGGGAACTTGGACTGAACCCACTCTAAACACTCAAAACTAGAAAGAGGTGGACTGAGATGTGTTCCATCTAGCATTTGAGCAACTGGGGAGCTGTGTGGTTTCCGGGCTGTATGGCCGTGTTCTAGCAGCATCCTCTCCTGACGTTTCGCCTGCATCTGTGGCTGGCATCTTCAGAGGATGTGATGGTAGGGAAGGAAAGCAAATGGAGTATGTATACTGTGAGGTCATTAGGTGAGGCCATCTGAATAAAAGTAGCTTGGCATGTGAGTAACAATGAAGTCTGTAGCATGTGAGTCACGATGAAGATAGCAAGGTCAATAGGTGAGTGCATCTGAATAGAAGTAACCTGGCCTTTGTTCCCTTTGATTGCTATTGTCTATAGTTGTCCTGTGTTTGTGTGGAGCTGATTAGTCGCTGTCTGGATTCTATTGTTTTTCAACACTGGCAGCCAAATTCTGTTCATTTTCATGGTGTCTTCCTTCCCGTTGAAATTGTCCATGTGCTTGTGGATTTCAATGGCTTCTCTGTGTAGACTGACGTAGTGGTTGTCAGAGTGGTCCAGAATTTCTGTGTTTTCAAATAATATTCTGTGTCCAGGTTGGTTTATTTTTGGATGGGAGACCATCAAGTCAGATCAGGATCAATTACACAGACTAAGGCAATGGCAAAACACCTCTGATAGTCGCTTGTCTTAAATTCCTCTGATAGTTGCTTGTCTTGCAAATGCCTCGGAGTTCATAAGTTGCCCGTGATTTGACAACAAATCTTGCAGAAGTGAGAAAGCAGAGCTGGGGAAACCCTTTTACTTGTTTATGGGAACGTTGGAGTAAATTGTGAAAGATTTTATATCACCTTATTGGAGGAAAGTTTGTTTGATTGTTGAGTTTGTATGGGAATGCCATTTGCATCACTAACAGAGATGTTGTTAAAATTAAAGTGGCCGAGGGAATAGAGACACCTTTGGGTGGGTTGCAGCTAAGTAGCACGACATCTACTTTGTATGCACAGATCCCTGCCCTATCTCTGGCATTTCCATTTTAAATGAAGAGGTAATATATGGTGGGAAAGACCTCTATTGGGAGCCTGAAACACAGCTGCCTGTCAGAGTAGATAATACTGACAGAGGATGTGACTCAGTATAAGGTAGCTTCCTGCACATTTCACATTGCTTTTTTTTTTGGAGGTTACATTCATTGCTCAAAAAACCCCTGATCCATTTTGTTCCATAGCCCAAAACATGATTCCTGATGGAACACGTTCCTTAGGAGAAGAGTTAACCTTTGAGAGGTAAGCAGAATGTACTTCTGTTTCTGACATGCCTCTTTCTACCTGGAAACCGTAACATCATCACTAAAAACGTAAAGGAATGTGAATTGACAGCCCATGACTGAAGCACACTTGTTACCTGTGGAATCTTGTAGGTGCTCAGAATGGTTGCCATGTGATAACAAAAACTAGCACTCGGTCCCCCGATTGCAGCGACCAGATTGTTGAGGGAGCTGCACCTGTAGTTGGGGATGAATCTGCCCCGTGCAGAGAGGAGTTCCATGGAGGCCTGATAGGTCCTGCTTGCACTGAAGTAGCTGTTGTAGAGGCTGAAGCCAAGCGTGATGTTGGGTAGCAGTCGGGGGTTTTCATTGATCTCCTGAACGGCAAATACCAAAGCCAGGATGTGCTGATAATTCTGAGTCAGGACCCTGCAGTCACAGAATATATTGTGAAGCTGTCTGATAAGTGTGTTTCAAAATGTGTGTCATTGGCTACATTTCAAATTCATATATGCCTGCTAGCAACTTTGCACTAAAAGACAATGTTTGTCCCCAATGAAGGGAACTGTGCAATTTTACTGGTAAGTTTCTGGAGACTTAAATTACCTCCAAAATCAACCCATTACTAGCAGCCAGTTGTCAATCAGGTTCATACATGTATCTTGTATCGTTTCTTTGTTTTGCATGATTTTGTTCCATGGATTTGCAATCTGCCTTGCGCCTATCATTCACAGAAAGGCACTGAATAATTGTTGGGTTTTATCCTTCTGTTCCATACTGCAAAGTTTCTCTCAACTTATTTGATCGATTCAAGAGAGGTCACCATTCATTGGCAGAATAAGGCATAACTCATCCTTTGCTCTGTCAAATTCATTTGGTTTAGTCCTGAACTGAGAATATTTTGTATTTAATTTATACATTTATATTTACTTTCAATGACTGTTCACTACGTAAGATACTTTGGAACAGTCTCAAATGTTTTAAAAAAACAATAACAGAGGCTCATTCCGCACATGCAAAATAATGCACTTTCAAACTGCTTTCAGTGCTCTTTGAAGCTGTGCGGAATAGCAAAATTCACTTGCAAACAGTTGTGAAAGTGGTTTGAAAACACATTATTTTGCGTGTGCGGAAGGGGCCTTATTAAACGTAAGAACCTTATAAGGACAGATCTCTCTCATATCACAACAGAATAGTCTCTTTGTAACAGTGCTTCCCCCAGTCTAGATCTCCTGTTTACAGGAAGTGATGAGGCATGTGTGAGCCATCTTTACCTCTAAACCCCTCCATCCATAATGGAGGCTTCCAGGGTTGAAGGGTGAAGCTCTCTCACCCACACAGTTGAAGTGTCTGCACATCAGCTGCAAGAGAGGATGTTAACTGGCTGTGGAAAAGGAAGGGCTTCTTCTGCCAGCTTGAAATTCAGATGGGGAGATCATTTGCATGAATACACTCAACAGAAAAAAACAAAATAAAAAGCAAACTGACATCCAGGTACGCTGAAAACACAGTGAACGACAAGTTTGTTTCCCATTGTGCAGGTAGATTTCACTTTGGTAGCAAACCTCCATTTTTTTTGACTAATGAAATAATCATTTCTTAATATGACTTTATGGATTGCCAAAGAACTAGTATTGTGGTTCACTATCAGTTTTTTTTTAGAATGGGGACCCATTCTAACCTCAAAGGATTCTGTAGACCACCACCCCCCACCGCCGCACAACAGGATAGTAAATATCCATTGCTTGAGAAATACATACTGACAAAAAGATCAAATTGGCAATGCTTAGTTCACAGGAGGTGGTGATGGCCACTAACCTGGA
Organism: Sphaerodactylus townsendi; assembly: GCF_021028975.2. Taxonomy (NCBI): domain Eukaryota; kingdom Metazoa; phylum Chordata; class Lepidosauria; order Squamata; family Sphaerodactylidae; genus Sphaerodactylus; species Sphaerodactylus townsendi. The sequence continues at coordinate 11,658,848 of NC_059435.1, read as the reverse complement.
TAGCTTGAAAAGGGGCTTGGACAGATTTATGGAGGAGAAGTCGATTTATGGCTACCAGTCTTAATCCTCCTTTCACATCCTGCATGTGAGCTCCCAAAGGCACCTGGTGGGCCACTGCGAGTAGCAGAGAGCTGGACTAGATGGACTCTGGTCTGATCCAGTTGGCTTGTTCTTATGTTCTCATGTTCTTATATTCATGGATCCCCCGGAATAACTCTGTAGCCCTCATAGGGTTCCTGGACCCAGGCTGAGAACCACTAAACTAAGACAGACTAAACCCCCATAAAGTGCAAATAAAATAAATCTGCACTTTGACACAAAGGTTGCTGCGGATCGCAAGGAAGGCAGAGATGTGAAGTTGTGTCTCATTAGAAAAGGCAAAAAGGAGAAGCTACACTCTAAAACTCTGAAATGTGTAGGAGCAACGATCCCCCCCCCTTGTGCAAGTTGGTTTCGCTTGAATGCTAGAAAACTCTTTTAAACTGATGAACGAATCAGATCTTAATACCATTTTTTTTATTTTGTCTGAGAACTAAACTCTGGTTCCCAAGGACTTTTGAGAACAAGGACCCATTTTCACATGAAAAAAATCCACCAATCCTCTCATTCCACATTACGCCATCTGCATAAGAACAAATCAAAATAGCCAGGCATAGAGCGCATATGGATTCCCAGGTCCCTTGCAATAACTATACTGTCTCCCAGAGTATCCTTAGCCCCCGGGCTGAGAACCAGTGAACTAACACAGATTAAATACCCATAAAATGCAAATAAAATTAATCTGCCCTTTGACACAAAGGTGGTTGTGGATCGCAAGAAGGGTGGAAAGCAGCCCTTTAAAAAAAAAAGACAGAACAGCTAGAGTGGCATTAATTTAATCTTTACATCCGAGTACTTACACATGCTCACCAACTGCGGCCTGGAACGGATGGTGCTTGAATATTAATTGATCAGGATAGATGTAGATCTGGGAAAGAATGCCACCTATGATATAAACCCCCAACTGATGATACTTGTGCAGTATTGGGAGGGGGTCGCGGATGGTGCACTGAATAACAGGAGCCTTGCAAAGAGCCCATGGGTGAAGGGCTAGTACTACATTCATGAATATCACTACTTTGCTTAAAAATATTCCTCCTGAACCACACTTTGCCAGCTTCAACATTGTTATGGAAGTGTCTACTAGGATCAAATGGCCACTGAAATGGCCCCTGACGTTGCTTCTGCAATAACTGGCCCAACCATGGAAAAGGACCAATGGCTGACTGCTTTCAGCTCCAGGAGATATTAGTAGCATCTCTCATGTTGCTTTTCATCTTCTGGATGTCCCCACGGAATTGGAGAAAGCACGGATGGTGAATAATTGCAGAGGTCGTAGTCGGCAACCCAGAATTATGACTTCTCTGTGACATTTCAGAAGAAAACATGTTTACTTCAGCTCAGAGGAGGTCTTCTTCTGGGACAGCAGATTGTTAGGAGATACAAAGTTCAATGGTTTGGGGGAAGGAGACTAACACAGGAGAAAAATCACTGTGCCAAATGTATGATACAGCATAAGATTCTTCATATATCCCAAAGTGGGTCAGTTTTCAAGATCTGAGTAGGTAAAAGCTTTAATGGTCCATAAGATATTGAAGAGTTTTCATATTTACCACACATATACCACTCCATTTTATGATGAGTTCCTGACAATGGTCAGCAATAAAAGAATAACATAATCTTACCTATTATACTCCAATCAAGAATGTTGTAGATTCATTAGCACTGTCACGGGCCTAAACAATTAAACTTCAGCAAAAAGAAATTTTCTCACCCAGAAAGCATATCTCTCTCTGTGTGTTTGTATGTGTGTAGAAGAGAGGGACTTAATCTGTTCTTCTAAATAGGAGCTGTGAAGTAACAAGATACCCAAACTTGAGAAGTATAAAAGAAAAATCTTTTTTTTTCAGAATGTAAATTTACCAACTGTAAATTTAAACACTACAAAAGAAAAACTACAAACCATTCTTTATCAGAATATAAGTCCCTCTCTGCGAGACCGTCTAACCCCATATGTCCTGAATAGGCCTCTGCATTCGGCGGAGGCCAATTTGCTGGTAATCCCCTGCCCCTCGTTGATGCAGCTGGCCTCTACCCTGGCCAGGGCCTTTACAGCCCTGGCCCCGTCCTGGTGGAATGCTTTACCATCTGCTGACCGGGCCCTGCTAGACCTTGGCAAGTTCTGCAGGGCCTGTAAGACCGAGTAATTACACCGGGCCTTTGGGGATGCCAGCCGCAGACTGCCTGCCCCCCCTGGAGCCCCCACGACAGTTTTGCCATCTTCAGCATTGCCTGATTGCTGATCCCACCTATTTTTGGGCAATGCTGGCCCTCCTGGCCTTTGGGTTGGGCGCCATCTGTGCATGCATCTGTGCATGTATTTTATTCGTTTATTTTTTTTTGAAATTGCTGCTATAATGTATTTTAATGAATTTTAATGTTTTATTGCTATATTGTATTTATGAGATTTTATTTGTTTTATGTCTCATTGTACACCGCCCAGAGCCCTTTGGGGGTTGGCCGGTCTATCAAGCCCAATCAATCAATCAATCAATCAATCAATCAATCAATCAATCAATCAATCAATCAATCAGTCAGTCAGTCAGTCAGTCAGTCAGTCAGTCAGTCAGTCAGTCAGTCAATAAAAATATGATAAAAACAGAATAAATATGTATATATCTTTTTTAAGTGTTGACCACACAAGACTTCCCGCTCAGCATTGGCATGCTGGGGCGCCGAATGAGACCTGTCTCAGGCCCCAAAATCTTTGGAAAACCCCTCTAATTATGTATCTGCCGATTTGCTCAAGGACGATGCCTGGCCCTTCCACTGTCTCAGGCCATTCTTGAAGACATTTTCCTGTGGGGCTTCTCAAAAAAGCGATGCTGCTGGGTCTTCAGGAGGATGGTAGCCGAGGAGGACATAAAGGCTTCATCGGAGCAGACCTAGAAGATAACAGGCAGGATGAGGTGGTTATAAACCCTAACCATTTTTATCTGAGTATAAGGGACAGTGCTTTAACCAAGATGGACCCTTGTGCATGAAAGATGTGTTCCCAGAGAGATTTTCATGCTGTCCAAAACCAAAATGCTAAATAGTTACAAACAGTTAAAGGTTACCATTTGTGTGGCCTCCAAAAGGGAGATCACCTGTTTTCTCTTCCGTCGCTAAAGTAAGATGCGGACAAGCACTGGTCAGTACAACCTTAGGCATTGGTTTGGAACTGGAGGAACTGACATCAGTCAGATGTCAGCAGGAACAGCAGGAACTGACATCAGTCAGACTGTTGATTCCCAGGAGAAAATGGTGGGTATACGTATATACTCGCGTATAAGCCGAGTTTTTCAGCCCTGTTTAAAGGCTGAGAAAAGCCCCCTCGGCTTATACGGGAGTCACCATTTTCTAGCAATCACAACGAGGCCAGGGGCGAGACAACCTCCATGCCACCCGGAAGCCGCTTGTTGCTGCCCTCCTGGGAGGGTGAAGGGGGAACCCCGAGGCACCCTGGCTGGCTGGGCTTCATCAAACCCTGGGAGGCAGAGGGAGCTCCTTATTTGGGCAATGACATCAGAGGAAGTCACTGCCCAAATAAGGAGCTCCCTCTGCCTGCCTGCTGGCTGGGCTTGGTCAAACCCAGCCCGCAGGAAGAGGGAGCTCCTTATTTGGGCAGTGACTCCCCCTGATGTCACTGCCCAAATAAGGAGCTCCCTCTGCCTCCCGGCTTCCCACCCTCGGCTTATGCGCCAGTCAATAAGTTTTCCCAGGTTTGGGTAGTAAAATTAGGTGCCTCGGCTTATACACGGGTCGGCTTATACACGAGTATATATGGTATGTATTTTGCCTCATGCTCTGCAGCACTGGAAAGTTGTTACCTCCTCAGATGTAAAGAATGAAGCAATGGGATGTGCTACAAAAATGTCGCCTTCTTGGTCAAGCTGCCATTTGAGGGGCTTTTTCAGATTGGTAAAGTTGGATTATGTTCTTATTCTTGACCCACATTGTTACTGAGGTGGTTGATTTCTGCAATTAGAATTCAACTTCATGAATATTGGCTGGGCAATTACTAAGATAGTGGGAGTTAATACATTACAGGTAGAGCCCTTGTTGATCATCCTGGATCATCTAAAGATGAAGTAAGAAGAAAGAGGAGGAGGAGGAGGAGAGTTTAGATTTATATGCCACCTTTCTCTCTGTAAGGAGACTCAAGGTGCCTTACAAGCTCCTTTCCCTTCCTTTCCCCACAACAGACACGTTGTGAGGTAGGTGGGGCTGAGAGAGTTCCAAAGAACTGTGACTTGCACAAGATTACCCAGCAGGAATGTAGGAGTGCGGAAACACATGTGGTTCACCAGATAAACCTCTGCTACTCAGGTGGAGGAGTGGGGAATCAAACCCGGTTCTCCAGATTCGAATCCACCTGCTCTTAACCACTACACCACACTGGCTCCTATTCTCAAGTGCCCCACCATCGACCAGAACAGGTGATTTCGGGTGAGCACCATTGGTGGTATCTGCATGAGAGAATAGAGTTTGGAGCTTAGAAATGCTTCACATATCTATTGCTCTAGACAGTTTGCTCTACAAATGAAGACACAAATATATTCTTTATTTGTTTCTCTTTATGAGCTGCTCCCTCTTATTCAAATCAGGTCTCAGCACAATGATGTAGCATTTGGGGAAAAAGATGCATCCCAATAAACCGGCACTGGAAGTCAAGATGGAGAAGACTTCCACAGCCACCATATATTTCCCCTTGGTGCTACAATAGGTTGGCACAAAGGTCATCCACACACTGCAGAAGACCAGCATGCTGAAGGTGATGGATTTGGTTTCATGGAAACTATCTGGTAACTTCCTGGCTAGGAAGGCCACAGTGAAGCTCACAGCTGCCAGGAACCCCAGAAAGCCCAAGACACAGTAAAACATGGCCACTGACCCTTCGTTACATTCCACAATGATTTCTCTAGTTTCTGAGTGCAAATCAAAATGGGGGAAGGGAGGAAAGATTGCAAGCCACGCAGTACAAAGAGTGGCTTGAAAGAGTGAGCAGGAAATTACTATTGAACTGGCCAGTCTTCTCCCCACCCATTTCCGCATCCTGGACCCTGGCTTGGTAGCCACAAAGGCTAGAATCACAGTGATGGTTTTGGCCAACACACAAGAAACAGCCATTGAGAAAATGCAGCCAAACGCAGCTTGACGGATGAGGCAGGTCCCTTTCTCAGGTCTTCCAATGAAGAGCAAAGCACAAAGGAAGCACAGGAAGAGAGAGACGAGAAGAATGTAGGAGAGGCTGCGGTTGTTGGCCTTCACAATAGGCGTGTTCTTGTGCTTCACGAAAGTTCCCAAGACCCAAGCTGTGATGAAAGAAAGGGAAACAGCCAAAATAGCCAAACTAGTCCCTAAAGGTTCTTCATAAGACAGGTAGCTGATGTATTTTGGAAGGCATGAATCTTGATCAGTGTTAGGATAATGATCTTCGGGGCACTGGAAACAGTAATCCATGTCTGAAAAATAAAATATTGGCTGCTGTACCAGGTAGACTTTTGTATAGTGCTTCTGTCTTACAGTTGCATTGCCAGCTTGAGGCTGGTGTCCATTATATTGGTTTTTATAAGCCATTATGAATCTTGTATTGCAAGTGAAAATGGGATAAGTTGATCCAATAAATACATCCATAACAAAATAGAGTGCAAAGTAATCAGCACAGACGGGAATGAGGACTGAGAATTTTAAATGGGAAAGATGAGTTCATGCTTTGCTCATCCAGCTATACTTATGGCAAGTGAAACTCCAGTTGGGTACAGAAGCTGCTGGAGTTTTAGTAATCAACTTGGCAAGGGTATCCATACTAAATGAGAGGAGGTGGTCTTCTACCCCTAAGTACCACTCTCCGCACTGCCTTTCATGGTTATGTTTTATGTTTTAGTTGTTTTTTTTTCCATGAAAGCAAATGGTATACACAAGTCACTTCATATTTCATCAGGGCCATTGCAGAAAAGTGAATAATATTTGCCAACGGTACGGAAATGCATGTCTATCATATTATTCATGATCCAGATTACAGTTCACGTATTCCATATTAAGTGTATACAATTCCTCTTACCTATCTGGTTTGTAATCTTCCCTTGTGGACATGGAATACAAGTATAGCAGCAAAATGGTTTCCCTTCTTTCTTTGTCTTACTCTGACCCAACTGGCATGGTTTGTTACACCTGGAAAGGGGCAGCGTCTGTCATCAAGGAAAAAGAAGAATGTTGAATAATTCAAAATGTATACTTTGGGACTAATTGCTCGATAGCAAGTGTTCTCTTTCTACCAAAGCAGAAAGAGAACACTTCACTACAATACAGTACTCTTGGTATCAAATCTAAATTCCCAACGTCTACCATTTTTGGAGTTTTTTACTCATACCTTACAAGTCTAGGGCTCATTCCGCACATGCAGAATAATGCACTTTCAAACTGCTTTCAGTGCTCTTTGAAGCTGTGTGGAATAGCAAAATCCACTTGCAAACTGTTCTGAAAGTCGTTTGAAAACGCATTATTTTGCATGTGCGGAAGGAGCCTAGAGCAAAATGTACACATCTCCATATGCTTTCATAACTCCCTCTTAGTTTTCTGGATCTCAATGTATTTCTGTTTCAATGATGTTTTTCTGAGATAGAATGATGGCAACAGGGAATGCTAAACTTCCTATGTCCGTCCATACCTTTAAATTTTATTGAACAAACTAGGTAGAATCAGGAAATCAAGCAAGAGGTAACTATGAACCGTCAGGTTATGTGATCTGTTTTCTTGCTGCTGAACTATACTTGAGACTGAAGAATGTGTCTGTGTAAATCTTGATCTATTTATGCCTATTAAAGGTTAATAAAGATGAACAATCTTCAATATTTGGCATGGGCACAACACTTAATCGAGCTTTGTGAGTTTCTTCAGTTGGTTAGATGGTACGAGTGGTTCTTTACTTAAATGGTTCACTTAGATGTCTCTGGCTAATGGATTCATCATGAATTTGGGTTCTCACAGTGTGGCACCCTTTCCATAGGCATAGCTAGATTATACTGCACCCGGTGCGCACTCTGTGTTTTCCGCCCCCCCCCCCCCCGTGGTCCTCCCTGACCCCCACTTACCTCATTGAAACAGTGCAGGCTGGAGAAGCAGCCTGTTCCCTTCAGGCTGAAAATGGCCTGGTGGGAACTACACTGTGAGACCTTAGAGCTTGCAAGGTCTCCTGGGAAGGGTAGTTCCCACCAGGCTGTTTTCAGCCTGAAGGGAACAGGTTGCTTCTCCAGCTTGCTCTGTTTCAATAAGGTAAGTGAGTAGGGCGGAAGGCACCACAGGGGGAAGGGGGGGGTGCCCTGTGCAATGTGCACCCCACCCTCTGGATCCATATTGGATCCATAAGTCTCCACAGGCGGACATAAATCAGCCCGTTGCCTAGACAGGGGTGGTGCGGCAGGTCCATCCAAACCTTCAGGGCATAATGGTCGGACCACGGCACTCAGAGGATACAGCCATATCAATCCCTGCCCCAAAGACCAAATCCAGAGTGTGACCAGCCTCATCAGTGGGGCCAGAACTTACTAAGGAGAGCCTTGACTACTATGTAGGTATTTAACACATTCAAAGTGGATATTTAATACACGCAGTTAAGGGTCTTGATGTTGATCCAATTACAAAAGCTCACAAAACTCTCCATCTCAGACAGATACCTCCTCCTTCTTGAAGTCATGTGGGTGCTCAACCAACCAGAGCACAGATCAGCTTACCCAATCAGAGTGCTTTCCTGTTCCCAGGATGTTTTCCCCACTCTGTTGTGCTAGCACCTTGTTCTGTGACTCAGTTGAACTATTTTATTGTGCAGTTCAGCACAGCAAGCAAAATTACAATGGGTTTTTCTACTCAAAACATTCAGGTGAACAGCTTCTAAATCATCTCCAAGTTTTATCGTGTTCACCACTTAACCATTTGAAGTCTCAATTCCTGGACTGAAACTGATTGACACTTTGTAGGAATTAGCTTTGCCTGATTGCCCATCATGGCAGTCAATCTTCCACCTCCGGCTCCAAGCCCCCAAGGCTGGTATTTACCCCAGCTGGAGCCAACACGTGTGGTATGAAGCCACCATGTTCAATGCTTTGTTTATCATTTCTAGCTAAACCTAGAAGTTGTTTCGCTACTTTCCAAGAATGGTCTAGGAATTCTCCTAATCTTGTCAAATTTTAACATAGAGATTGAGGAATTCAGCATAGAGATTGGAGGATAACACAATGTATTCCAATCCCCCATTTTTGTCTACCACTGGAGGGAAAAGTCATGCTAGTTGGAAGAGATATACTTCAGAACATAAATGATGGACCATAGTTCTTGAAATGTGCTTGGATCATACCTGGTTGAACCTGCTGGGCCATATGATGGCCTCTTCATGGATAGTGAGCACTTCGTGTGAGGGAGCCCCAGGGTCTACCTTCCCAACTTTGATTCTAAGAAAGGACTGGTTTGGAAATGTGACCCAATTTATAATATCAAATCCAGTTTCTAGCTCTCCATTTTGGTTGAAGGCAACCTTTGTCCCAGCACTGTTATTGAATGAGATGCCTCTCAGAAAGAAGTGTAGCTAAGCAAGGAGAGGGAAAGCAAGCATTAGAATGTAGCAAATGGTGGGCGTGTACAACTGGCTCTGTGTTGTATTGAAGATAAATACAAAGAGAAACAGGAGCTCAAGTTGAGAAAAATGCTTTCAGTTAGGCCTGGAATGGAAACAGCATGAAAATTAAAGAGGAAAAGGGAGGTAAATAGAAAACTCTATGTATATGACAACCAAATAAATGTCTGGCACATAGTAGATGAATCCATTGGACAAATTAGTGATGTGACCATCCTTTATCGAATTTGTGTTTAACAGACCCAATTGTTTTTCAGAAAATCCAAGGAAAGATTGGTAAAGGTTGGATTATGTGGTTCAATTTTATTGGCCCACAAACAGAGTGCCCCCTTCCAAACTCAAGTGTTCCCAATTTGGGGGGGGGGAGGGGGTAAATGACGGCTTATAAAATTGAATCCCTGAACCAAACTTAATCAAACTTTGCAGTTCTTGTCAGGAGGGTCAACAGCAGCCATGCTGCCGATCTGTTGCCTCTTCCTTGACAACAGCCCCCGGCCCCTGTCAAAGCACCGCAAAGACTCACTAACATCTTCCAATGTAGGAAATTTCTCTTTGCAATTCTTTGACTGGTGGAAATTTGCGTCTTCATTTCTGTTGTGTTGTGATATGCTTTTGTTAGTCTATCTACAGTGAGTTGCAGTCCTTGTACTTGACCAAACTAATTTCAGAAGGCATGTTCTACATTTCCACAGGTCATAAAGTAGAAATGATGGCAGATACAGTACACACAGTCATTCATAAGACCAGTCTTGGTGAAGGCACATCTTATTCTTCAGTCCAATTGACGTACCTACATATATGGTGAACTTCCTACCTAAAGATCACCCAGAGGCCCCTTCCGCACACGCAAAATAATGCGTTTTCAAACCACTTTCCCAACTGTTTGCAAGTGGATTTTGCTACTCCGCACAGCTTCAAAGAGCACTGAAAGCAGTTTGAAAGTGCATTATTCTGCATGTGCGGAATGAGCCAGAATTTATAGGAACGGCTGTTGAAGTACCTGTAACCCTCTTTAACCCTTATCAGCACACTCTTCATTTACACAGGAACGCAAGGCAACTGGCTGTCAAACAGAAGCTGAAGCTAACCTGTCATGAAAGAGACATGTTGCCTAGGATGTGTTAGATCAGGGGTCTGCAACCTGCGGCTCTCCAGATGTTCATAGACTACAAATCCCATCAGCTCCTGCCAGCATGGCCAATTGGCCATGCTGGCAGGGGCTGGTGGGAATTGTAGTCCATGAACATCTGGAGAGTCACAGGTTGCAGACCCCTGTGTTAGACCTACATCTATATATATAAAAATCTATCAGTGCATTTTTCTGCTGACAGGTAATCTCCCAAACTACTGGACCGATTGCTTTGAAATTTTCACACAACGTCGCATTCGCGTGCGGCCAGGTTTCCATACTGTTTCCACACCTCCTGTTGTGTACATGTCACAACTGTGCCCATTATTGTGTACATGCCACACCTGTGACAGTTGGAACCACAGTTCTGTTCCGCAACAGTGCCATCTGCTGGCCGTCAAAGCAACACCCTCTGATACAAGGGAACCAACCATGCCTTCCTTGAAAACCACTGCCTTATGGAGTGAAAGGGATGGGGCGGGCCATCTGCACATGGCCCACCCACCCTAGCGGAGGAAGGGGAAGGGGAGGGAGGGTCCATGGGTTTGCTGGACCAAACGCTCTGAAATTTGAACACAACATAGCTCATGCCTCCCAGCGTGTTTTACGCTACATAATTCGCCTGCAAGGGAAGGGAGTGAAAGGGACAGGATTAGCCACCTGCACATGGCCCACCCACCCTAGCAGAGGAAGGGGAACGTTAGGGAGGGACTGGCCAGGATGTCATGCAAGGGAACGGGAGAGAGGAAGGGGAGCGAGGGGCTCCTTGCCCCTCCCCTCCCTTGCAAGCATGTCCGAACCGTTCGCTTCCCCTTTTCTTTCTTTTCCACTTCACCAGACTCAGCCACAGCAACGTGTGGCCGGGCCCGCTAATATATGATAAGTTTACTGCCATGGTTCTACTCAGGAGATTACCATCAATGGCTTTTGATTCAGAAGTTTCTGCCTTTCTTTATCTCCCATGATTGATTGCCTGAATCTTTGTAAATGCATGGCATGTAAGGCATGTGCCACAGCATAGACAGCATCATGCACACTGCTGCTGTGGCCAGTCATGCTCATTTCAAAAACGGTCTTGGGAAGATTCTCCAGTTTCTCCCTCCCAGTGCACATTGGCTCCACTTTCTGCTCCTCAACATGTTTGGACAAAGAACAGGCAAATACATTTTCCCAGAAGTCTTTGATGAAGCCATCTTCATTTTCTACTATAGGGTTTCTCATCTCCAAAAATTTCTGGAATCTGAGCGACTTCTTGGAAGGAACTGAAAGAGAGATTGCCCCATGGATGAAGCGTATGCTCCACCCTCTTTGAAAGGCGAGTGAAGTGAACTCCATCTCGGCAGTCATAATCCAGACTTTTGTCTTCACGGGTTCATTGTCATATGCTAAGAAGTGCAGCAATGTTCTCATAACTGCCATGGTTTGACTTTCACCACAGACAACGACTACATTGGCTGAGCTTCTCATGGCAACACGAAACGAGTCACTCCCTTCTGATATCATATCTGCAATTGCAGTGAAAAAAGTTAAGGAGGGAAATTTTTCTATGAAGTCAAAGCAGATGTTTTTCTTGGAAAACAGGGAAAGTGCATCTTTTACAAAAATTTCTCCATTGTCATCATTCGTGTAAATCACCCCGATCCATGTCCAACTGAAATGCAGCAGTAATTGAAGAATCCCCATATATTGATGGGCCCCATTTGGGAACATGTGGTGAAAGGAAGCAGGTTGGCTTGGGTCATTCTTAAGTGGAGTAGAAGCGTACGTTACCTAAGAAAAGAGGGAGATGCAAAGAGCCATTATGAAAATCAAAGGTAAAAAGCATGGTAGGGGATTGAATTCTCCAACTGGAACATGTGAATACCAATTCTGGGTTGGATGCAGCCAGCTTTCCCCCTCTATCTTGCCTGATTTATCTCTGTGCAACAACACCTTTCTTTTCCACAGAGTTTTGGTCAGTGCAGAACCCTTAATACCCATCAGAGTCCTTTGTGGCAGCCCAAGGGGAATTTTTCTACCTTTCTCACCATGTGCAAAAACTTTCTGCACACATCTGCCTCTTAACATTTCAATTTCTACATGCACTCAGCCTTCGTGAAGAATTCAAAATGTATGGCTTCAGGCCAGTTCCTTCCTTGCCATGTTCAGTTAGCTAGTTAGGTAGTGAAGGTCAATGGGAGCAGCAGTGGCGTAGTGGCTAAGAGCAGGTGCATTCTGATCTGGAGGAACCGGGTTTGATTCCCAGCTCTGCCGCTTGAGTTGTGGAGGCTCATCTGGGGAATTCAGATTAGCCTGTGCACTCCCACACACGCCAGCTGGGTGACCTTGGGCTAGTCACAGCTTCTTGGAGCTCTCTCAGCCCCACCCACCTCACAGGGGGTTTGTTGTGAGGGGGGAAGGGCAAGGAGATTGTCAGCCCCTTTGAGTCTCCTACAGGAGAGAAAGGGGGGATATAAATCCAAACTCCTCCTCCTCCTCCTCCTCCTCCTCCTCCTCCTCCTCCTCTTCTTCTTCTTCCTCTTCTTCTTCCTCTTCCTCTTCCTCTTCATGAAATGCATACACAAGTGATGCAATTCTCAAATTCACCTCAGTCCTAAAATACCTGATACAAACCAGTGATTAAATAGCAGATGATACAATACCAAACAGCAGTTTACAATGTGAATTAAAACCTTCAACTATGCTTAATAACTCAAAGGGCTATTATTTCCTAAAAGTATTTGCTTCCCACTTAATCCTGTGGCGTGACATCAGCTTGCTGTACCTTACAAATGTTTGCACAATTTTTAGCAATTTGACTAGAAAGATGAACATGGCCTCCAGATTCGAGCATTTTAATCTTCTTCTGAGCCTTCAGAGATGCTGTTCAGGAAAAGGGCAATAATCTTAAAGCAGACAAAATTAGAAAAGGGAAACCTGAAAACAAACAAACTGAAAGCTTTCTGTTTCTCTGGTCTGACAGGGGCATAATCTCTTTACCCTTGGGGTATTTTGGAATTGACCTTCCAGCGTGGCAAATGCTCGACTATGGGTATTTTATTTCTAGAATGGAAAAATAGACAGTTGAAGCAAAGATGTATTTACAACTAGAAGGTGCCATGAATGGGAGTGATCTTGCACATTCCAGCTGGTGTTCTTATGGCCTGTTACACATAGGATGCTTACCTTGGGGCTCTTTGAGGGTTTTTCAATGCATGCGGGCTTGCAGAGGGGTGTTGTCGCATTTTACTCCATGTCTTTTACATGTGAGAAGCCATTCTTTGCCCGAGAAGCCATTCTCTGCCTGCCCTGAAGTTAGCTTGTGGGTCTCAATGGCCTCTGCAGCTTTTCCTGGTTTTCGTAACTCCACCCATCAGATCTTCTTAAGGATACAGATTTAATCACACCAGTAATTGCAAGATAAAGAGCATTGTTGAAGCCCGTTAAATTGCATTTCTACTGATATACCTGTGATCAGTGGTGTAGTGCCCACAGGGCGGGGGCGACGCCCCAGGCGGAGGCATGGCCAGGCTGTGGAGGGGTCATTCCTGGTCGTTCTGGGGGCATTCTAGGTCGGGGGCAGGTGGGGGCGGGCGGGGGTGGGCAGCAGTGCAACAGGGGCGCAGTTTTCCCTTGCTCCACCTTTGCCTGTAATCACAAGTATATTGATATTGTAGTCACTTTCCCAACATAACCCTCCTTCCCCCTGCCCAAAGAAAGAGGCAAAGCCACACATGGACCACACACTACTAATGAAGGGGACTGTGTGCTAGTTTCCCATCCCTTCCACACACACAAACACACACACACGACACACACACTCTATCTCTTTCTCTTCCTGACTCTGCTGCAGCCAGAAAATTGTTTTAATATACAGCCTTGTATATTGGAGAGGGCAGAAGCAGAGCAGGGGAGGTGTGATGGTGCCAGAAAAACACCCTGCTTGTGTTGTTCCTATTGATGCAGTAGTCAAGTCAAGTCAACTTTATTGTAGAGCCATAGGCCATTACAATATTACTATATTAAAACATCTAAATCAGCTTAATGTACAGATTTAAAAAAACATTTTACAACTAAAAATCAAATATATGAACACTGAGGCCAACAAGAACTAAAGAACTGGCAGCTGTGAAATCAACCAAGTGTAATAATAAGTTATGCTTAAGAACCTAAGAACATAAGAACCAGCCTGCTGGATCAGACCAGAGTCCGTCTAGTCCAGCACTCTGCTACTCACAGTGGCCCACTAGGTGCCTTTGGGAGCTCACGTGCAGGATGTGAAAGCAATGGCCTTCTGCTGCTGCTGCTCCTGAGCACCTGGTCTGCTAAGGCATTTGCAATCTGAGATCAAGGAGGATCAACATTGGTAGCCATAAATCAACTTCTCCTCCATAAATCTGTCCAAGCCCTTTTTAAAGCTATCCAGGTTAATGGCCATCACCATCTCCTGTGACAGCTACATTTAGAGGCTACATTCATTGCTTCTAATAATGTCGCCTCACGTGAAATGCTTGAGGTACAAATGTGACCCAGGAGGAAGCTCAGAGACTGGACGAACTCCCCTGTCACAACAAAAAGCCACCGAATTGAGCGAAAGGATCTGAATATGTAACATTGCCTGGATGGTCCAGCCTAGATCTCAGAAGCGAAGCAGGGTCAGCGCAGGTTAGTGCTTGGATGGGAGACAACCAGTGCAGACCAATGTCATTGCACAGAGCCAGGCAATGGCAAAACCGCTGTGTTGGTTGCTTCCCTTGTAAAACCTCTTGAGTCCATAGGGCAGCTGTGTCTCGATGACATTCTACACATAAAGCTTACAGCAGGGAGAGAGCAAAGGAGGGCAAATTCTTTTACTGGTTTGTCGGAACCATGGAGTAGAGTTTGAAGAATTTTACGTCACTTCTCATTGGTGGGAAAAGGTGTTTTGTTTTTTGTAATCACTGATCTTTTATACTCCCCTTATGAGAATGTCATCTGTATCACTAACATAGATGCTCTTAAAATTGATGTGGCTGAGAGAATACAGGCATCTTTGGGTGGGCTGCAGCTCAGCAGCACGACATCTGTCTTGTTGGCAGTGGCCCTTGCCCTACCTCTAGTTTTTCCATTTCAAACAAAGAGGTGATATATGATGGGAAAGACCTCAACTGAGAGCCTGACAGGCAGCTGCCTGTCAGAGTAGACAACACTGACACAGGACGTGACTCAGTGTCAGGCAGCTTCCTGGGTTGTTTACATTGCTTTTTTGGAGGCTACATTCATTGTTTAAAAAAAACCATGAACCATTTTGTTCCACAGTCCAAAACATTCCTGATGACTGAAGAAAGTTTTTTCTTAGGAGAATAATTAACCTTTGAGTGACAAACAGAGCATACTATTTCGGCCATGCCTCTTTCTTCCTGGAAACCATGACATCGTAACTAAAGATCTAAAGCAGGGGTCCCCAAACTACGGCCCGGGGGCCAAATGTGGCCCCCTGAAGGCATTTATCCGGCCCGCCAGGCATGGCAGCAATGGCTCCATTCATGTGCAGTGGGGGCTCGAGGGAGAGGAGGAACTGGCCCCAACGGCCGTTGATTGCAGTTACATGATGGCACCCCCAAATCTCCATGCATTTTCTGACCCAGAGTTGGAAACCTTACATGTGGCAACGCCTGCTCCGCCCTTCCCTCTCGGCTACTCCATGTGTTGCTCTCAGGCTTTCTGTTCCGCCTCACTCCCATTGGCATCAGCCAGGCTGGCAAATCGCTCGCTGGCTGCTAGGGAGGAAAGAACCCAGGAAGATACCTGATCCTGGGTTAGATGGAATGCTTCATTGGGAAAGTTCTGCATTTTTTTTAACAGGGGAAGGTATTCCACAGCCTCCCCAACAATATTTGGAGCCCGCCCTGTAATTGACATACTTTGGTCACTGTTCTAAAAATAGACCATGACAGAAAGGCTGAAAGGTGAAATCAAACATTTTACAATCATTTGTGCATAGGAATTTGTTCATAGTTTTTTTTAGTCCGGCCCTCCAACAATCTGAGGGACAGTGAACTGGCCCCCTGTTTAAAAAGTTTGGGGACCCCTGATCTAAAGGAATGTGAATTAACAGCCCATGACTGAAGCCCACTCATTACCTGTGGAATCTTGTAGGTGCTCAGAATGGTTGCCATGTCATGACAAAAATTAGCACTCGGTCCCCCGATGGCAGCGACCAGGTTGCTGAGGGAGCTACACTTGTAGTTGGGGATGAATCTTCCCCGTGTGGAGAGGAGTTCCATGGAGGCCTGATAGGTCCTTCTTGCACTGAAATAGCTGTTGTAGAGGCTGAAGCCAAGCGTGATGTTGGGTAACAGTTGTGGGTTTTCATTGATCTCCTGAACAGCAAATACCAAAGCCAGGATGTGCTGATAATTCTGAGTCAGGACTCTACAATCATAGACTATGTTGTGAAAATTATTAGAGTGGATCGCAAGAAGGATGGGGAGCAGCCCTTTGGAAGTAATGCAGAGATGTGAAATTGTGTCTCATTAGAAAAGACAAAAAAGAAAAAGAAAAAGAAAAAAGAAAAGCTATACCCCAAAACAGGGAAATGAGTGGGAACAATTCCCTTCCCAATTTGTGCAAGGAGGTTTCACTTGGATACTTAGAAACTCTTTCTAGCTTATGAAAGAATCAGATCTTTATACTACTTTTTACTTTGCCTTGGAACTAATACTCTGGTTCCCAAAATCTTTTGAGGATAAGGAACGAATTTTAACATGAAAAAATCCCGTGCGTTCTCCCTTCCCACATTATACTAATCACAGTATTGGTATCTGTCAATGGAGAAGTCGATAAAGAACAAATCAAAAATGTGAATTCTTAGAGCACGTATGGATTCTTAGATCCCTTGCAATAACTCTACTGTCTCCCAGAGAATCCCTGACCCCCCAGGCTGAAAACCACTGAACCAAGACGGATTAAACAAACATACAGTGCAAATAAAACTAATCTGCCCATTGACAGAAAGGTGGCTCTGAAGTGCAAGAAGAGAGAAGAGCAGCCCTTTGGAATAAAGGCAGAGCTACAGGAATGACATTCATTTAATCTTTAAATCCAACTACTTACATGTGCTCACCAGTTGCAACCTGGGAAGGATGGTGCTTGAATGTTAATGCATCAGAAGAGATGTAGATTTGGGAAAGAATGCCACCGATGATAAAAAAACCCGACTGGTGATATTTGTGCAGTATTGGAAGAGGGTCAATGAGGGTGCATTGAGCTCCAGGAGCATCACACACTGCCCAGGGCAGGAGCACGAGTACAAAATACAAGACACCCACTATCTGGCTTGATAACCTTCCTCATGGACAGCAGTTCGATTCCTGCCACATTGTTATGGAAGTGTCTCTTAGCATCAAATGGCCACTTAAGCAGCAGCGGCGTAGGAGGTTAAGAGCTCGTATATCTAATCTGGAGGAACCGGGTTTGATTCCCAGCTCTGCTGCCTGAGCTGTGGAGGCTTATCTGGGGAATTCAGATTAGCCTGTACACTCCCACACACGCCAGCTTGGGCTAGTCACAGCTTCTCGGAGCTCTCTCAGCCCCCCTACCTCACAGGGTGTTTGTTGTGAGGGGGGAAGGGCAAGGAGATTGTAAGCCCCTTTGAGTCTCCTATAGGAGAGAAAGGGAGGATGTAAATCCAAACTCTTCTTCTTCTCTTCTTAAATGGCCCCTGACTTTGTTGCTGCAATAACAGGGCCCATTCAATGAAAAGTGCCAATGGCCAGTCTGCCTCCGGGTGCAAAAGATATTAGTAGCACCTTTCATGTTGTTTTTCATCTCTTGGATCTCCCCACAGAATTGGAGAAAGCACGGATGGTGAATAATCTCAGAGGCTTTGGGCAGCAACCCAGAAATTATGAATTCTCTGTGACATTTCAGAAGAAAACATGTTTACTTCAGCCCAGATGACATCTTTGTCAGGGACGGTAGATTATCAAGAGACACAAAGTTCATTAGCTTGGGGGAAGGGGACTAACACAGGGGAAAATCACTGTGCCAAATCTATGGTACAGCATATGATTCTCCACATATCCTAATGTGGGGCGTTTCCCCACTCTCCACGATCCCCCCTATGGCGCGCACCCTGGCGCGCACCCGGGCATCCCCATGACCCCGCGCTCACAAGGCGCCGTTTACAAGAGCACCAGGGATGCCGCGCGCTGAGGGGGCATGACAGCAGCAGCATCGGGGCGACTGCGCTGTTGCCGCCCCTGTCATGGGGAATGCTGGGGGACCCCGCGCTACTTGAGCAGAGTAGCGCGGGGCTTAAGGTAAGTGGGGAAAGGCCCCCAGGCTAGTTTTTCAAATTCAGAATAGGTAAATGCTTTAATGGTCCAGGCGCTATTGAAGTGTTTAATTATTTACCACACGTATACCACTCCCTTTTATTATGAATTCCTCACAGTGGTCAGCTAATAAAAACACTGCATAAATAAAATGATACCATAGTCCTAGTACTCCAGTGAAGAACACTGTAGATTCATCCGCAAGATCATGGGCCTAAATAATGACACTTCAGCAAGAAGGAATTTAATCAGCCACAACACCTCTGTGTGCATGCGTGCGTGCGTGCGTGCGTGCGTGCGTGCGTGCGTGCGTGCGTGCGTGCGTGCGTGCGTGCGTGTATATGAGGGGGACAGTATCTGATCTCCTAAATAAGACCAGTGAAGTTAAATGATAAGGCATCCAAACTAGAGAAGTACAAAAGAAAAATCTATTTTTGTTTCAGACTGCAAAGAACCACAAATTGAAACGCTACACCATTCTTTATTACAATATGGCCAAACAAAAGAAATATGTGTATGTCTTTCTTTATGGGTGACCACACCAGACTTTCCCCTCCACACTGGCATTCTGGGGCACCAAATGAAGCATGTCACAGGCCCAAAGAGTCTTTGGAAAACCCCTTTAGTGATGTGTCCACTGGTCTACTCATAGACAACTCCTGGTCCTTTCACTGTCTGAGGTCATTTTAAAGCCATTCTCCTGCGGAGCTTCTAAAAAAGGAATACCTCAGGGCAGTGGTAGGATTCAAATAATTTAACAACCGGTTCCAGTGGTGGGATTCAAATAATTCAACAACTGGCTGTTTACAAGCACCATTTTAATAACTGGTTCTGTCGAAGTGGTGTGAATTTGCTGAATCCCACCACTGCCTCAGCGTCTACTAGGCCCTTTGAAAAGGAAGAGGATGGTGGCCTAAGAGGACATAATGACTCCATAAGACCACACCTAGAAGACAGGAGGTGGAATAGGGTGGTCATAAACCCCCACCCATTTCTATCTGAGTGCAAGGGACAGTGCTTCAACCAAGGTGGATCCTTGTGCAGTGTTGGGGTTCAAATAATTTAACAACTGGTCCCAGCGGTGGGATTCAAATAATTTAACAACTGGTTGTTTAAGCATAAGCATAAGCATTTATTGTCACTGTGCACGCACAACGAAAATTTACAGCATCATTCCTCGATGCACACAATTCCAGACTCATACCCCATCCTCACTTTCCCCTTCCTCCACCCATCACTACACAGCCCCAAACACATCAACACGAAGCCACGGAGTTCAGCATCGCCACAGCTCTAGAGTAGAAGCTGTCTCTAAGCCTCTTTGTCCTAATTTTTATAGACCTGTATTGTCTGCCAGGTGGTAACAGTTCAAAAAGAGAGTGTGCTGGATGAGACGGGCCTCTCAGAATATTTTGGGCTTTCTTTAGGCTTCGGGAATTATAGAGTTCTTCCAAGGAGGGGAGAGGGCAGCCGATAATCCTCTGTGCAGTAGTGATCACCCTTTGGAGCGCCTGGAGCAACTCTTTGGAGCACCCTTTGGAGCAGGGGTCCCTAAACTTTTTAAACAGGGGGCCAGTTCACTGTCCCTCAGATTGTTGGAGGGCCGGACTAAAAAAAACTATGAACAAATTCCTATGCACAAATGATTGTAAAATGTTTGATTTCACCTTTCAGCCTTTCTGTCATGGTCTATTTTTAGAACAGTGACCAAAGTATGTCAAGTACAGGGTGGGCTCCAAATATTGTTGGGGAGGATGTGGAATACCTTCCCCTGTAAAAAAAAAAGCAGAACTTTTCCAATGAAGCATTCCATCTAACCCAGGATTAGGTATCTTCCTGGGTTCTTCCTCCCTAGCAGCCAGCGAGCGATTCACCAGCCTGGCTGATGCCAATGGGAGTGAGGCGGAACAGAAAGCCTGAGAGCAACACATGGAGTAGCCGAGAGGGAAGGGCGGAGCAGGAGTTGTTTTGTGTAAGGTTTCCAACTCTGGGTCAGTAAATTCATGGAGATTTGGGGGTGCCATCATGTAATTGCAATCAACAGCCGTTGGGGCTGGTTCCTCCTCTCCCTCGAGCCCCCACTGCACATGAATGGAGCCATAGCCGCCATGCCTGCCGGGCCGGATAAATGCCTTCAGGGGGCCACATTTGGCCCCCGGGCCGTAGTTTGGGGACCCCTGCTTTGGAGCAACTGGAGAACCATACACAGATGCAGTAGGTTAAGACACTCTCTATAGCACAGTGGTAAAAGGACACCAGGAGCACCATTTTAATAACTGGTTCTGTCGAAGTGGTGCAAACCTGCTGAATCCCACCACTACCCATGTGGATGAAAAATACATTGCTGTAGATGGTGAGACTCCCTTGCTCAATAAGTACACCACAACGACAGGCTGGAAAGGAATGGGCCGCAGCCCGTTTATTAAACAACAAACATATAAACAAGAACTATTTACATCAGAGCTGGGCGGCAAACGGGTCGCACATCACATCCCAATGAATGGGAAACTGGCGGGAAGGGAAGCCCAGAGATCATACTCCTGAATGCTTCCACACTTCCCGCCCCTGCTGAGGAGACGGGCACCGGCTGAGCCCCAAGGCCGCCCCCAGCCCGTCTTCCTCCCGTGCTTGCTGGGGTGTCGGGCACCGGCTAAGCCCATGGCCGCCTAACGGCCCAACCCAACCCCACTCCCTGGGGTGTCGGGCAGCGGCCCGGCCTGCCGGCCTGCCAGCCTGCCCGCCCCACCCCCCGGCCCTCATAGGGCGCAAGCCTGGGAGCCCCAGCCGGAAGGCTCGTTCTCTCCCCAGATGTGCGACACCGTTGCAAACCCGCCAGGACTGCGACAGTAAGGACCCAAAAAATCCCGCCAACCCTAAATTACAGGGAGGGTGGGTGGGCCACGCCTTGCTGGTTCTCGCCGCCGGGAAGGGCGCGGACCGGGGAAGGCGTCTAGATATACCCAGGCTCCTCCCGCCTTTTTCGGTGGGAGCCAATCATTGCACCCGTTTGTGCAGCTTGCCGCCAGGCCATGCATGCCCCTTATCTTGCTGCGTTGCTCACCACGGCAGCAATGGCTGCCCCTGGTTATTCAGGTGCATCTTATTTCTTAGGCAGATTCCCATGCATTCAAGAACCAAAAAAACCAGAATAGTTACACACATTCAGTTAAAGGTTACCTTTCGTTGACCCTTCAAAAGGGAGGTGACCAGTTTTTTTTCATCTGTGGGAGTAAGATATGAGATATGAGTCAGTACAAACCTAGGCATCAGTTTTTGGAACGGAAGGGTCAACAGGACATTCTGACTGTTGATTCTCAGGAGAAAATGGTGGGTATATTTTGTTTCTCATGCTCTGCAGCAATGGAAAGGGCTACCTCCTCAGTATAAAGGAAGTGTTAAGAATGCAGCAATGGAAAGTGTGAAAATAGTGTTGTCACCACAACCAGGCTGAGGGAATGTTTCAAGTTAGTTACAAATACACTTTTTTTCCAGACCCATGTTGTAACTGAGGTGGTTGATGGCTACACTTGTAATTTAACTTGATGAATATTGCTAGGCAACTACTGAGACTGGCAATAATAGTGGGAAATAATACATAATAGATAGAGCACTTATTGATCATCCTGGAGCATCTAAAATGAAGGACAATTGATTCTCAAGTGCCCCATCATTGACCAGAACAGGTGACATAGGGTGAGGACCCACTGGTGGTCTCCGCATGAGGAAAGGGAATTTGGAGCATAGAACCACTTCACATGCCGATTACTTTAAAACAGCTTCCTACAGAAAAAAACATGAGCATACTCTTCACCCTTTTCTCTTTATAAGTTGTTCCTTTACATTCAGATAAGGTCTCAAGATAATGATGTAGCATTTGGGGAAGAAGATACATCCCAGTAAACCAGCACTGGAGGCCAAGATGGAGAAGACTTCCACAGCCACCATATATTTCCCCTTGGTGCTACAATAGGTTGGGACAAAGGTCATCCACACACTGCAGAAGACCAGCATGCTGAAGGTGATGGATTTGGTTTCATGGAAACTATCTGGTAACTTCCTGGCTAGGAAGGCCACAGTGAAGCTCACAGCTGCCAGCAATCCCAGAAAGCCCAGGACAAAGTAGAACATGGCCACTGACCCTTCGTTACATTCCACAATGACTTCTCTAGTATCTGAGTGCAAATCAACATGGGGGAAGGGAGGAAAGGTTGCAAGCCACACAGAACAAAGAGTGGCTTGAAAGAGGGAGCAGGAGACTACTATTGACCAAGCCAGTCTTCCCCCGACCCATTTCCTCATCCTGGACCCTGGCTTGGTAGCCATGAAGGCTAGAATCACAGTGATGGTTTTGGCCAACACACAAGAAACAGCCACTGAGAAAATGCAGCCAAACGCAGCTTGACGGATGAGGCAGGTCCCTTTCTCAGGTCTTCCAATGAAGAGCAAAGCACAAAGGAAGCACAGGAAGAGAGAGACGAGGAGAATGTAGGAGAGGCTGCGGTTGTTGGCCTTCACAATAGGCGTGTTCTGGTGCTTCACAAAAATTCCCAAGACCCAAGCTGTGATGAAAGAAAGGGAAAGAGCCAAAGTAGCCAAACTACTCCCTAAAGGCTCTTCATATGACAGGTAGCTGACGTCTTTGGGAAGGCATGAATCTTGGTGTCTGTTAGGATAATGATCTTCGGGGCACTGGAAACAGTCATCCATGTCTGAAAAATAAAACATTCATTGCTGTACAAGATAGACTTATGTATGCTTCTTCTGTTTTATGATTGTATGGCTAACTTGAGGTTGGTGTTCATTATATTGGTTTTTATATGCCGCTCTGAATCTTGCTTTGCAAGAGAAAATGGGATAAATTGATCCAATAAATACATCCATAACAAAATAGAGTGCAAAGCAATCAGCACTGAAATGAGGAATGAGACTTTGACATGCAAAGCTGAGTTTAGACTCTACTCAACCAGTTATACTTGCAGCAAGTCATACCCCAGTTGGTAGAAGAAGAAGAAGAGTTTGGATTTATATCCCCCCTTTCTCTCCTGTAGGAGACTCAAAGGGGCTTACAATCTCCTTTCCCTTCCCCCCTCACAACAAACCCCCTGTGAGGTGGGTGGGGCTGAGAGAGCTCCAAAGAACTGTGACTAGTCCAAGGTCACCCAGCTGGCGTGTGTGGGAGTGCGCAGGCTAATCTGAATTCCTCAGATAAGCCTCCACAACTCAAGCGGCAGAGCTGGGAATCAAACCCGGTTCCTCCAGATCAGAGTGCACCTGCTCTTAGCCACTGCGCCACTGCTGCTCCTTCCTTTGGGGTACAGAAGCTGCTGGAGTTTTAGTAGTCAACTTGGCAAGGGAATCCCTACTAAATGAGTGAAGGTGGTCTTCTACCCCTAAGTACCACTCCCCCCACTTCCTTTTATGGGTATGTTGTATTTTGTTTCTTTTTTCTCCATCAAACCAAATCCTATACATAACAGTGCACACACATCAAGGACTCTGTCCATCAGTATCATTGCATAAAAAGTGAATAACATTATGGAAATGCATTGTTTATCATACTATTCACGATCCAGATTACAGTTCACATATTCTATTACTTCTATACAGTGTATGCAACTCCTCTTACCTATCTGGGTTGTAATCTTCCCTTGTGGACATGGAATACAACCGTAGCAGCAAAATGGTTTCCCTTCTTTCTTTATCTTACTCTGACCCGACAGGCATGGCTCATTACACAGGGAAAGGGGCAGCGTCTGTCATCAAGGAAAAAGAAGAATGTTGAACCATTCAAAACTTTGGGACTAATTAATCAATAGCCAAGTGTTTTCTTTCTACCAAAGCGGTACTCTGGGTATCAATTCAAAATCCACAACTTCTACCATTCTTGGAGTCTTTTACCCATACCTTACAAGTCTAGAGCAAAATGTACACCTCCCCTATGCTTTCATAATTCCCTCTAAGCTTCGTGGATCTAAATGTATTTCTGTTTCAATGGTGCTTTTATGAGATGGTAGGGAATCCTAAACTTGCTATGTTCATTCATACCTTTAAGTTGCTTCTGGCTCACTTCCTTGATGTTCTTTCTATTTTGCAGTTGGTTTTGCAGTTGAGATAGTATTGTGTGTTCCTATTTGACACTGTATTTATTGTATATGATTTATTTTATGTGTGCAATAAATACATTGTAATATGGGAACACAAATCATGTTTAAAACATGTGCTTTCTCTAGGAATAATTTGACAGGAGGAAACATAAATAGCGTGAATATGAAGACTTGCTTGTTACACACAAAGGCAAGAATGGCAAACCCTTCACCCTTCTAACTATTTCTGCAGTCTCCTAACTATACTGGACAAGTTTCCTCATATTTTCTATAACTGAGTTGTTTTAGCCAGCATATAAGGTAATTTATGCTTGTCTGCTCAGCCTTAGCAACTCCAGAAAAGTGAAGTTAGTTTTTTCCCCTACGGCAAATCCCCCTTTTCAGGACACCAGCTCTCTGCTACTCGCAGTGGCCCACCAGGTGCCTTTGGGAGCTCACATGCAGGATGTGAAAGCAATGGCCTTCTGCGGCTGTTGCTCCCGAGCACCTGGACTGTTAAGGCATTTGCAATCTCAGATCAAAGAGGATCAAGATTGGTAGCCATAAATCGACTTCTCCTCCATAAATCTGTCCAAGCCCCTTTTAAAGCTATCCAGGTTAGTGGCCATCACCGCCTCCTGTGGCAACATATTCCAAACACCAATCACACATTGTGTGCAGAAGTGTTTCCTTTTATTAGTCCTAATTCTTCCCCCCAGCATTTTCAATGTATGCCCCCTGGTTCTAGTATTGTGAGAAAGAGAGAAAAATTTCTGTCAACATTTTCTACCTCATGCATAATTTTATAGACTTCAATCATATCCCCCCTCAGACGTCTCCTCTCCAAACTAAAGAGTCCCAAACGCTGCAGCCTCTCCTCATGGGGAAGGTGCTCCAGTCCCTCAATCATCTTCGTTGCCCTTCTCTGCACTGTTTCTATCTCTTCAATATCCTTTTTGAGATGTGGCGACCAGAACTGAACACAGTACTCCAAGTGCGGTCGCACCACTGCTTTATATAAGGGCATGACATTCTTTGCAGTTTTATTCTCAATTCCTTTCCTAATGATCCCCAGCATAGAGTTTGCCTTTTTCACAGCTGCCATGCATTGAGTTGACATTCCCATGGAACTAAATTTTATTGAACAAACTAGTTAGGATCAGGAGATAGTTCTGTGGACGGAAAACAGGCAAGAGATAACTACATACACAGTTCAGTATTTGGCACAGGCACAACTCTAATCTTCAGTTGGTTAGATGTTATGAGAGGTTGGTTACTTAAACGGTTCAGTTAGATGCTTCTGGTTAAAGGATTCATGGTGACTTTGGGTTCTAACGGAGTTCTTACCCTTTTACACAGTACACATGCAGCTTCGACACTGTTGGCTACCCACTGCACATGAATTTCCCTTGTGAGGTAACAATAGCAGAACACCAATTCACCAGTCTGGGAATCCACCTCGCTGTATACTTCCCATTCTAGCTTTCTTAGGAATTCTTCATTCAGGAGATATATTCCCTTCCCCTTTCTTTATGATCACCTGTGGAAAGCCTTACTACTATTCCATCTTCAGCCTTGACCACTAATTTGATATTTACCTAGTTCAGAGGGGATGTTTAACACATGCAGTTAAGAGACTTGATGTTAACATGCAGAAATCCAGTTCCAAGAGGTCACAAAAATATTCACCCCGGAGAGATACCTTCTCCCTCTCTGAATCAGCCGGGTTCTCCACCAATCAGAGCACAGGTCAGCTTACCCAAACAGGGAGCTTTCCTGTTCTTAGGATGTTTTCCCCCACTCTGTTATGAAAGCATCTTTTTCTATTGACTCACTTTCACTTTTAAACCTCTATTTTATCGTGCAGTCCATCACAGCAAGCAAAATTAAAATGGGTTTTTCTCTTCAGAACATTAGGGAGAACAGCTTCCAAATCATCTCCAAGTTTTATTGTTTTTGCCACTTGACCATTTGAAAGGCTGAATTCCTGGAATGAAACTCATTGACACTTTGTAGGAATTAACTTTACCTGGTTGCCCGTAATGGTAGTCAATCTTCCATCCCTAGCTCTAGGCCCCCAAGGCTGGTATTTGCACCATCTGAAGTAAATGATCCATATGAAGCCACCATGTTCTGTACTTCGTCATCATTTCTAACTAAACCCTGAAGTTTTTTCACTACTTCTCTAGTAATGGTCTGGGAATTGTCTTAAGCATGCTGAGTTTTAGAAATACGGGAAATACGGGAATTTAGTATAGAGATTGGGGGGTTACAGAATGTTGCCCAGTCCCCCATTTTTGTCTCCCACTGGAGGAAGAAGCTAGGCTAGCAACCCCAGTTGGAAGAGATATAGTTCAGAATATAAATAATGGACCACAGTTCTCCAAATCTGCTTGGATCATACCTGGTTGAACCTGCTGGGCCACATGATGGCCTCTTCGTGGACAGTGAGCACTTTGTGTGAGGGAGCCCCAGGGTCTACCTTCCCAACTTTGACTCTGTGGAAGGACTGGTTTGGAAATGTGACCCAATTTATAATATCAAATCCAGTTTCAAGCTCTCCGTTTTGGTTGAAGGCAACCTTTGTCCCAGCGCTGCTATTGAACGAGACGCCTCTCAGAAAGAGGTGTAGCTAAGCAAGGAGAGGGAAAGCAAGCATTAGACTGTAGCAAATGGTGGGCGTACTCAAATGGGTCTGTGTTGTCTGGAAGATAAATGCAAAGAGAAACAGGAGCTCAAGTTGAGAAAAATGCTATCAGTTAGGCCTTGAATGGAAACAGCATGAATACTTTCTTGCCATCTGTTGGTTGTTTTTATTTTTTTGACTGATTTTTTTAAATTATGTAAATTTTGCTGTTATTGCCGCCCTGAGCCCTGCAAAATGGGGAGGGCGGTGTTCAAGTGGAAATATAAAATGAATTTAAAAATAAAATAAATGTCTGCCACATAGTAGATGAATCCCTTAGCCCAGTCGACTCACCTGCTCTCCGGCCCTCCGGTGCGTCACCGGGGCCTGGGGACACGCCTCCCCTGCCCTGGGTGCCTGCTTCCGTGTTGCAGAGCAGAGGGGCGTGTCCCCAGGCCCCAGCGACGGGCTGGAGGGCTGGAGAGCAGGTGAGTGAAGGCAGGGAGTGGGGGGGAAGCGCCGGGAAGCCGCTGCCGTTCGCACGGCAGCAGCTTCCAGCCGGCGTTTTCAGAAAAGTGCGCTTTCCAGCACACTCTGAAAACGCCGGCTTGGCGCCGGGCGGGCGGCGCAAGGGCGGCGCGGCTGCGAAGCAGCTGCACCCCCTGTGCGAATGGGGGCCTGGGGATGGCGTTTTTGCCGTCCCCAGGCCGCCATATTCCGCCCGTGCGGAAACGGCCTCTGTGATTTTCAGGTCTATAATTTTTATACTTATTTCCTTTCTATTTTTGTATTTTGATATGCTTTCATATGTCTGGTTACAGTGAGCTGTAGTCATTTTTCTTGACCAAACTAGTTTCAGAAAGCATGTTCTATGTATTCACTGGACATAAAATGGAAACTATGGCTGACCTAGAACACCATCATTCATATGACCTAGCCTGGTGAAGACACATCTTACTCTTCAGTCTAGTACATGTCGATGTACCTACATGTATGGTGAACTTTCTACCTGTAGATCAATCAGAATTTATTGAATTGGCTCTTGATCCAGAAGATCCTCTCTCTCTGTAACCTTCACTAGCACACTCTTCATTTGCACAGGAACACAAGGCAACAGACTATCAAAAGGAAGCTAAAGCTATCCTGTCCTGAGAGAGATTACTTCTATGTTGTCCAGAACATAATGGACCTATGCGTATGATGAGGTTTCTGGCCTTGTTCTACTCAGGGTATTACCAGAAATGGCTGTTGATTCAGAAGCTTCTGCCTTCCTTTATTGCCCATTACCGATTGCTTGGATCTTTGTAAATGCATGGCATGTAAGGCATAGGCTACAGCATAGACAGCATCATACACACTGCTGCTGTGGCCAGTCATGCTCATTTCAAAAACGGTCTTGGGAAGATTCTCCAGTTTCTCCCTCCCAGTGCACATTGGCTCCACATTCTCCTCCTCCATGGGTTTGGACAAAGAGCAGGCAAACATGTCCTCCCAGAAGTTTTTTATGAAGCCATCTTCATTTTCCACTATAGGATTTCTCAGCTGAATAAATTTCTCAAATCCAAGTGACTTCTTGGAAGGAACTGAGAGGGAGATTGCCCCATGGATGTACTGTATGCTCAACTCTCTTTGAAACGCAAATGATGTGAACTCCATCTCAGCAGTCATAATCCAGACTTTTGTCTTCACGGGTACATCGTCAAATGCCACGAAGTGCAGCAATGTTCTCATAACTGCCATGGTTTCACTTTCAGTGCAGACAATTAGTACATTGGCTGAGCTTCTCATGGTAAAACTAAACAATTCCTTCCCTTCTGATAACATATCTTCAAGCGCAGTGGAAAAAGTTACGGGGGGGAATTTTTCTATGAAATCAAAGCAGATGTGTCTCTTGGAAAACATGGGAAGCGCATCATTGACAAACATTTCCCCATAGTGCTCCTCTGTATACATCACCCCAATCCATGTCCAACTGAAATGCAGCAGTAATTGGAGAATCCCCATATATTGATGGGCCCCATTTGGGAACATGTGGTGAAAGGAAGCAGGTTGGCTTTGGTCATTCTTCATTGGAGTAGAAGCGTATGTTACCTAAGAAAAGAAGGAGCTGCAAAGAACTGTTACAAAAATAAATGTTATAGTATGGTAGGGGGTTGAATTCCCCAACTGGAACATGTGTATCCCAATTCTGAGTTGGATGCAGCCAGCTTTCCCTCTCTATTTTGCCCACTTTTTCTCTGTACACCTTTCCACAGAATTTTCCTCAGTACAGAATCGCTAATACCCAGCAGCGTTCTTTTCGGCAGCCCAAGGGGAATTTTTCTAATTTTCTCATCAGCAGAGAAACTGTCTGGATATATTTGCCTCTTAATATTTCTATTTCTCACTATACTGTGTCTGCATGAAGAATTCAAAATTCATGGCAGTAGGGTAGTTCCTCCATTGGCATGTTCGGTTAGATAATTAAGGTCAGTGCAGCATGTAGCCAAATACATACACAA
This sequence comes from Sphaerodactylus townsendi, assembly GCF_021028975.2. Taxonomy (NCBI): domain Eukaryota; kingdom Metazoa; phylum Chordata; class Lepidosauria; order Squamata; family Sphaerodactylidae; genus Sphaerodactylus; species Sphaerodactylus townsendi. The sequence goes on along the minus strand of NC_059435.1, from coordinate 11,629,502 downwards.
GAGATACAATCCTAACATTCACCTCAGTCCTAAAATATGCGATACAAACCAGTGATTAAATATCAGATGACACTATACCAAATAACAATTTACAATGTGAATTAAAACATTAAACTATGCTTATTAGCTGAAAGGGTGATTTTAAAATTATTTCCTAAAAGTATTTGGTTTCCACATAACCTTGTTGCATGACATCAACTTGTTGTACCTTACAAATTTTTGGTCAATATTTAGCAGTTTGGCTAGAAAGGTGAACATGTCCTGTAGATACAAGCATTTTAATATTCTTTTGAGCCTCCAGAGATATTGTTCAGCAAAAGGGCAATAAACTTAGTGAAGACAACATTAGAAAAGGGAAACCTGAAAACAAACAGAAGGCCTTCTGTTTCCCTGGTCTTAAATGAGCATACTCACTTTGCCCTTAGGGTGTTTTTTGAATTGACCTTCCAGCATGGTGGAGGGGAAGGCGCAACACCTCAGTAACACGAATGCTCTCTTGTGGCTATTTTATCTCTAGAAAGGAAAAATAGACAGCTGAAGCAAAGATTATCTACAATTAGAAGGTGCCATGAATGCCGGTGATCTTTAAAGTTCCAATTGGCATTCAATGGTTCATTACACATAGAATGGTTATTTTGGGGCTCTTCAGTGCACACTGGGCTTTCAGAGATGTCTCCTCGAATTTTTCTCTTTACTCACAAGGAGCCATTCTCGGCCTACCACAAAATTAGCTTGCTGGTCTCAATGGGCCTTAGCAGCTTTTCCTCATTCTCTTAAATCTGCCTATCAACTCCGCTTAAAGGCACTGATCTAATCACTCCAGTAATTACAAGATAAAGTGCTTTGTTGGAGCGCTTTAAATTGCATTTATGCTGATATACCTGTGATTGCACATATACTGATATTGTAGCCCCTTTCCTGACATAACCCGTCCAACCTTAAAAAAGCAAGAGGCAAAACCATTCCCTGGACCACACATTGCTAAAGAACGAGACCATATGCTAGATTTCCTTCCCTGCCACTCCCGCCCCCCCTCTCTCTCTTCCTGTCACTTCCGCAACAAGGAATTTTTTTTAACAATACATTCTTGTTTGAAATCAAGTTGCAGCAAGCCCTGTCAATTGTTGGAGAGGGAAGAAGCAGAGCAGAGAGGTGGGGTGGAGCCAGAAAGAAACCCTGCTTGTTTTGTTCCTATCAATGTAGCGATACAAAGAATTTAGACAGTTGGAGAGGGAAGCATGCAAAGCAGCACAAGGGAGTTTGGGGTGGGGGGAGTAGGCATGCTGCCTGTGAGCAGAGGGAAGAGATCTGGTGTAAAGTTGTGCTCACTGGCAACTCTGCCCACTCTGGCTGTAAAACAAAATTAAATTCATGCCAGAAGTGGTCTTGCTTGCCACGGGGAGACTAGAAAGTGAAAGCAAGGCTTCAGGAAATACGTCCATGCAAGAAATCTCGCGGCAATACATATTTGCTTCCACTCAGCATATGCCTTGTGCATAATTGGCCTGTGACTTTGACCTTTTATTCTATAATTTGTACTGATGATCTCTACCCATGTCATGCAAGCCTTGGGAGGGAGAAAACAAGACTTTCTAATGCACTTTCAATGATCTTTTGCCACTTATTTCTGAAGATGTCAAAGAGAATCAGTGGTAACAGACCTCTTGGACCAAAAGTTATCGCTAGCCATCATAAAATGGATGCAAGACCAACTCTTGTTTTGACCATCTGCATGCCTGTTTCTAACCTCACCAACAAATGAGGGACTCATTTAGGAATGTGAAGCACTGCTCTAGGGAACTTGGACTGAACCCACACAAAAGGTGCAAAACTAGAAACAGGTGAATTGTGTTCCATCTAGCATTTGAGTGATTGTCTTGGCCTGAAACGAAAACAAGAGAGGTGGTACAAAAATGGCTCCTTTCGTATGGAAGAATGGGATTATATTAAGGGCAGACCTCTCCCTTAAATTTGTTGTATATTTTCAGTCTTCCACCTTTGAGTGGAAGCCCTGAAGCACCTTTCCAAGATATCTAAAACTATGTACCATTTCTAGTCTCAATGGGTATGACCAGCGTCATCAGGTAGCTTCCAACTTATTGTGTCCCTATGAATTAATGTCCCATTGTTAACAGCCTTGCTCAGATCGTCCAGACTGAAGACCGTGGCCCCCTTGACTGAGTCAATCCCTCTCACAGGAGGTCTTCCTCTTTTTCCAGAAGAAGAAAAATGTGCAATTCCCCCCCTTCTCTGTTGTAAGGAAGCTTAGAAACCCCTTTCCTTCTTCTCCCCACAACAGACACATTGTGTAGTAAGTGGGGCTGAGAGAGTACTAAATGGACTGTGACTAGGCTATGGTCACTCTGCAGGAATGTTGGATTGGGGATACAAATCCGGTTAACCAGATTAGAGTTCACTGCTCATGTGGAGGAGTGGGGATTTATACCCAGTTCTCCATGTCAGAGTCCACCTGCTCTTAACTACTACTCGATGCTGACTGACTTTTCCTGCTTCCTTCAGGTTGATCTGGCATTATTGTCTGTTCAAGTGACTCATGTCTTTCTAGAATGTGATTGAAGTACAAAAGCCTTGGTTTAGTCATTTAGCTTCCATTCAAAGTTCAGGCTTGATTTGTGCTCGGGCCTACTGATTTGAGGTGTTTTTTTTTTGCCAGTTCACTGTATATGTATAACTTAACCACCACCACACTTCTAAAGAATGAATTGTGTTCCTTTCAGGTTTCTTTATGGTCCAGCTTTCACTCCCATACAGAACAACAGGGAATACTTTATCATGAATTAACATCATCTTTACTGCCAGTGACACATCCTTACACTTATGAATCTTTTCTAGTTGACTCATTCCGCACATGCAGAATAATGTACTTTCAAACTGCTTTCAGTGCTCTTTAAAGCTGTGCAGAATAGCAAAATCCACTTGCAAACAGTTGTGAAAGTGGTTTGAAAACACATTATTTTGTGTGTGCGGAAGGGGCCGTTGTTTTCAGTCATCCTTCCCCGTCTCAATCTCCTTCTGATATGCCAGGTTTTTTGGCTATTAGTGAAATTCCAAAGCTTCAATGCCAGAGATGAGACCAGGTAAACTCCAGAGATGAGACCAGGTAAAAATAAATCTGGAGAGTTTTTTTTCCCCTCTGCAGTTGAAATAAACTCAGTCTTAGCAAGATTCAAGAGATGATAAGCCAAGTACAGAAGCCAAAGTTCGGTATTTATAGTAGTTTACAGGTTGTAAAAATCACATCATTGATACATCATCATTGATACATTTTTGGATTTTCCAAAATCATGACAAGCATGTGAAGCCCCTTGCACCCAAATTTTTATTGGTAACATCTGGTTTCTAAACTGGAGATCACAACACAATACACAGGTCACACTTTGTATTATTCTACTACTCATCAAGTGACCCTGGCAGGGCTATTGCTGAGGAGTAGAGAAACGTCTGTCACTCTCTGGGTGATATTATTTATTTTTTATTTATTTATTTCTTCGATTTTTATACCGCCCGATCCCCAGAGGGCCCCGGGCGGTGAACAACACAATTCAACATCAAACAGGAGCAGGTCGTACACAAAATATAAATACATAGGCTCCATCTCATAATCATCAATAAAATAACCTAAAACTCATAAAACAGCGAATAACAATTAATACATAAATAAACAAGAGGTGTCCAGAAACCCCAATTTAAAACCTACCCCCAAAAAGGGGGACGGCGGGCCCCTCAATATGAGGGGACTCTGATGTAACAGCACCAAGGCAAAGAGCAGTAAGGGGGCACCATATCAGCGGCTGGGCACCCCAAAGGCCCCGTGGAACAGCACAGTCTTACAGGCCCTGCGGCCTTATGCCTTCTTTGAAATGTTGCCATCCCATCCTCTCTGCTAGACAATTTTTTTATATCAAAACTGGGTTTGGTTTTCCAATGGTAAACATGAAAGACCCTCTTCTTTAGTTCAAACGCAAGAGGAGACTAATTTCCCAGATGCAAAAAGCAGCTACTGGGATTCAACACTGACAGTTATCTCTCGTAGTCAACTCCTATAATAGCTACACCTATGGACCTCTAAGTGCAATTTTTATACAAAATTTTTTTTTTGCTTTTTGTCTCAAAGATACAGACTTCCCACTAGCTAAAAACTGCCAATTTCTAATACAGTATCAGACACATACATAACAAAGAGCACTTCTATTCCTTATAGCTTAGAGTGTTAAGTACTATAAGATCAATTTCTGAAAAAATTCTTCCAAACTGTAATTTAAAATTCAGCAGTACTCTTGTGATACCTTGGTAGCAGTCTCCATTTTGGTTGGTGATGGAGCCAAGGAATAGAAAATCTTGAACACTTTCAAGCTTTTCGTTATACACATCAAAGCTGTATGATTTGGTGTGGTGTATTAACTGCATCTGTGGATGTTCAGTAATCCTGTCTTGACCCTTTCTGTTTTGACTTTCATCAGCAGTGAGCTGAAGATCACGGATCATAACAGTTCATGACGTACATGGACAGGGACTAGAATTCCACCAGTCCATCAAACGGTTAACATAACTGCTGTGAATCTTCCTTCTTTTTGTTGGTTTGATTGTGATCCAGCAAGTGGGTTCTCACCTGTACATGTATGTAGAGTTGTGAATTTTGAAGATATACAGAATGAGATATTCGTTAACTCTCTTACATTCCCTTTACATGAAAAAAAAACGAGAAGCATTGAGAGGAGGAGCAACATCTTCGTTCTATATGAATTATGTTGTTCATTATATCACCTCATGTGAAATGTTTGAGGTATGAATGTGAGAGCAGGAGGAAGCTCAGAGACTGGACGAACTCCCCTGCCACAACAAAAAGCCACCGAATTGAGTGAAAGGATCTTAATATGTAACATGGCCTGGATAGTCCAGGCTAGTCTGATCTGATCAGATCTCAGAAGCTAAGCTGGGTCAGCGCAGGTTACTACTTGGATGGGAGACCAAGGTCATTGCACAGAGCAAGGCAATGGCAAAACCCCAGTGTTGGTTGCCTCCCTTGCAAAACCTCTTGAGTCCATAAGACGGTTGTGACTTGTTGACATTCTACACATACAGCTTATAGCAGGGGGAGAGCAAAGGAGACCAACTGGTTTGTAGGAACCTTGGAGTAGATTTTGAAGGATTTTAAATTACTTCTTATTGGTGGGATTTTTTTAATCATTGAGCTTTTATACTCTTCTTATGAGAATGTCATCTGCATCACTAACATAGATGCTCCTAAAATTGATGTGGCTGAGAGAATACAGGCATCTTTGGGTGGGCTGCAGCTCAGTAGCACAACATCTGCTTTGTATCCACTAGTCCTTGCTCATTCTCTGGCAAACAGAGCACACTTCTATTACTGCTATGCATCTTTCTACCTGGAAACCGTAACATCATCACTAAAAATCTAAAGGAATGTGAATTAACAGCCCATGGCTAAAGCACACTCATTACCTGTGGAATCTTGTAGGTGCTCAGAATGGTTGCCATGTGATAACAAAAGCTAGCCTTTGGTCCCCCGATGGCTACTACTGGATTGTTGACGAAGCTACACTTGTAGTTGGGGATGAATCTGCCCCGTGCAGAGAGGAGTTCCATGGAGGCCTGATAAGTCCTGCTTGCACTGAAATAGCTGTTGTAGAGGCTGAAGCCAAGCGTGATGTTGGGTAACAGTTGGGGGTTTTCATTGATCTCCTGAACAGCAAATACCAAAGCCAGGATGTGCTGATAATTCTGAGTCAGGGTCCTGCAATTACAGTATATATTGTGAAACTGATACGTTTGTTTCAAACCGTGTGTCGTTGGCTAAATTTCAAATTCATATATGCCTGCCAGCAACTTTGCACTAAAAGACAGATTTGTCCCCAATGAAGGGAACTGAGAAATTTCACTGGAAAATATCTGGAGACTTCTAAATCTCACCCCCCAAAACTAGTGCATTACCAGTCAATCAGGCTTAGATGCATATTTTGTGAGCTTCTTTGATTTGCTTGGTTTTCTTCCATGCATTTGCAATGCCTTGTGTTTCAGGGTTATTGAAAGGCACTGAATAAATGTTGGGTTTTTTTGCTGCAACTCTATACTGCAAAGTACCTTTCAGCTTATTTGATCGATTCAACAAGGGTGCTTGGACCCAGGCTGAGACCCACTAAAGGAAAGCAGAGTAAACATCCATATAGTACAATTAAAATAAATTTGCACTTTAACACAAAGGGCGCTGTGGTCACAGGAAGGGTAGAGTGCAGCCCTTTGGAAGAAAGGCAGAGATGTGAAATTGTATTTCACTACTAAAGACAAAGGCTCATTCCGCACATGCAGAATAATGCACTTTCAAGCTGCTTTCAGTGCTCTTTGAAGCTGTGCGGAATGGCAAGATCCACTTGCAAACAGTTGTGAAAGTGGTTTGAAAATGCATTATTTTGCGTGTGCGGAAGGGGCCAAAGAAAAACTACACTCCAAATCACTGAAAAGAGTGTAAATAATATTTCCTTCTCTCTTTTTTTTGCACACTTCCCACATGGTACTAGTCATGGTATTAGTATCTATTGATGAAAAGGTGCATGAAGAAAAAAAATCAAAATAGCAATCCTTAGAGCACAAATTGATTCCCAGATCCCTTGCAATAACTCTGCCATATCCAAGAAAATCCCTGGCCCTCAGGCTGAGAAACGCAGAACTAGGATAGATTAAGCACCACAAAAGTGCAAATAAAATAAATCTGCACATTGACACAATGCTGGTTATGAATGATAAGAAGGGTGAAGAGCAGCCCTTTGGAAGAAAGGCAGAGCTCCAGGAATGGCATTCATTGAATCTTTAAATCCAACTACTTACATGTGCTCACCAGTTTCAACCTGGGAAGGATCGTGATGGAATGCTAATGCATCAGAAGAGATGTAGATTTGGGAAAGAATGCCACCGATGATAAAATCCCCCAACTGGTGATACTTATGCATTATTGGGAGAGGGTCATGGATGGTGCATTGGGCACCAGGAGCATCACACACTGCCCAGGGCAGGAGCACGAATACAAAATACAAGACTCCCGCTATCTGGCTGGATAACCTTCCTCCTGGACAGCAGTTCGATTCCTCCCACATTATTATGGAAGTGTCTCTTAGCATCAAATCCCCTCATAAATGGCTCCTCACTTTGCTCGCCCAGTGAAAACTGCAGCCAGCTAGAGGAGATATTAGTAGCCCCTTTCATGTTATTTTTCATCTTCTGAATCTCCCCAGAGAATTGGAGAAAGCACGGATGGTGAATAATTTCAGAGGCCGTGCGCAGAAACCCAGAATTATGAATTCTCTGCGACATAACCGAAGAAAACATGTTTGCTTCAGCTGAGAAAATGTCTTCTGCTGCGACAGTAGATTATCAAGAGATAGCAAGTTCATTGCCTTAGGGGAGGGGGACAAACACAGGGGAAAATCACTGGGCCAGATCTATGATACAGCATAAGATTCTTCATATATCCCAAAGTGGGGCAGTTTTTCCAAATCTGAGTACGTAAAAGTTTTAATGGTCCATAAGATATTGAAATGTTTTAATATTACCACAATATACCACTCCATTGTATTATGACTTCCTGATAATTGTCAACTAATAGAAAAACCGCAGCAATAAAACAACGCCATAGTCCTACCTATCATACTCCAATGAAGAACATTGGCCCTTTCCCCACTCACTGTTTGCTGCGCGCTACTCTCGCAGAGTTGCACTCCCCACTACAGGGGCGGCTACAACGCAGCCCCCCCGACTCTGCTGCTCTTGCGCCCCCTCAGCGTGGGTCTTTCTGGCGCTGCTCAAAACGGTGCCTTTGGATGACCCCTTGCAGGGCACGGGGCAGTGGGGAAGCCTGGGGAACACGACCCTCGAGCTAAAAAGGTCCTGGACCAGACGAAACGGATGTCATTTTAAAAGTGGGGAAACGGCCATTGTAGATTCCTCAGCACTATCATGGGCCTAAATAATGAAAGTTCAGCAAAAAGAAATTTAATCACCCTGAAAACAGTTATCTGTGTGTGTGTGTGTGTGTGTGTGCGCGCGCGCGCGCGCGTGCAAGAGAGAGAGGGGGGGTTGGTGGGTGGGTGGGGGGATGGAATCTGATTTCCTAAATAAGACCAGAGAAGTAAAATGACAAGATATCAAACCGGAGAAGTACAAATGAAAATCTATTTTTATTTCAGATTGAAAAAGTCCAAAAATTCAACAGAATTGACAAGAGAAAAAAGCACAAACTGCTCTTGTTTGTGTTTGTGTGAGTGAGTGTGTGTGTGTGTGTGAGAGAGAGAGAGAGAGAGAGAGAGAGGGAGGTGGGGTGGGGGGTGGAATCTGATCTCTTCAATAAGGCAAGCGAAGCAAAATGACAAGATCCCAAACTGGAGATGTACAAATGAAAATCTCTTTTTATTTCAGAGTGAAAAAGACCGTAAATTCAAATGAAAAATTTTAAACCGTTCTTTATTAGAATATGGTGAAAAAGAACAAATATGTGTATGGGTTTGTTTAGGGGTGACCACACCAGAGTTCCTCCTCATCATTGGCATTCTGGGACACTGAACGAGGCATGTCTCAGGACCATGGAGTCTACTGGTCAGCTGATGGATGACAATGCAAAGTGTTCAGGAAGTGTTGCCTCCTCACCAAGATGCCATTTGGAGGGATTTCTCAGGTTAGTAACAAAAAGAGATTATTTTTTCCCTTGACCCACATTGTTACTGAGGTGGTTCATTTTGGCAGCTAGAATTCAACTTAAAAAATATTGGCTAGGCAATTACGAAGACTGGCAACAATAGTGGGAGTTAATAAACTACAGGTAGAGCTCTTAGTGATCATCCTGGAACATTTAAAATTAAAGGCCATTCTCAAGTGTCCCATCATTGACCAGAACAGGTGATTTGGGTTAAGGACCCACTGGTGGTATCTGTGTAAGGGAAGAGAGTTTGGACCTTAGAACTGCTGGGCATGCCTATTGCTCTAGACAGCTTCCTACAGCAGAAGACACAGATATAGTCTTTATTTGCTTCTCTTTATGAGTTGCTCCTTCTTGTTCAGGTCAGGTCTCAGCACAATGACGTAGCATTTGGGGAAGAAGATACATCCCAATAAGCCGGCACTGGAGGTCAAGATGGAGAAGACTTCCACAGCCACCATATATTTCCCCTTGGTGCTCCAGTTGGTGGGAACAAAGGTCATCCACACGCTGCAGAAGACCAGCATGCTGAAGGTGATGGATTTGGTTTCATGGAAACTATCTGGTAACTTTCTGGATAGGAAGGCCACAGTGAAGCTCACAGCTGCCAGCAACCCCATGAAACCCAAGACGCAGTAAAACATGGCCACTGACCCTTCGTTACATTCCACAATGATTTCTCCAGTTTCTGAGTGCATATCAAAATGGGGGAAGGGAGGAAAGGTTGCAACCCACACAGAACAGAGAGTGGTTTGAAAGAGCGAGCAGGAAATTACTATCGACCAAGCCAGTCTTCCCCCGACCCATTTCCGCATCCTGGACCCTGGCTTGGTAGCCACGAAGGCGAGAATCACAGTGATGGTTTTGGCCAATACACAAGAAACAGCCACTGAGAAAATTATGCCAAATGCAGCTTGACGGATGAGGCAGGTCCCTTTCTCAGGTCTTCCAATGAAGAGCAAAGCACAAAGGAAGCACAGGAAGAGAGAGACGAGGAGAATGTAGGAGAGGCTGCGGTTGTTGGCTTTCACAATAGGCGTATTTTGGTGCTTCACAAAAGTTCCCAAGACCCAAGCTGTGCTGAAAGAAAGGGAAAGAGCAAGAATAGCCAAACTAGTCCCTAAAGGTTCTTCATAAGACAGGTAGCTGATGTCTTTTGGAAGGCATGAATCTTGGTGTCTGCTCGGGTAATGATCTTCAGAACACTGGAAACAGTCATCCATGTCTGAAAAATAAAATATTGGTTGCTGTACTCGGTAGACTTATGTATAGTGCTTCTGTTTTATGATTATATTGCCAACTTAAGTGTTCATTATATTGGTTTTTATAAGCCACTCTTCGGAAGTGATATGGGATAAA